>NW_026006313.1:211868-241824 GCF_001458135.2 Marmota marmota marmota
TCTATCCTTAGCCTTAATCCTAATCCTAGATCTAAGCCTAAGTCTAAATCTAAACCTAACTCTAAATTTAACTCTAAAATAAGCCTAAACCAAACCCTAACACTACCCCTAACCATAATGCTAATCCTAAAACGTGCCCTAGCCCTAGCCATAAACCAAAACCAAGCCATAGCCCTAATCTTAACCCTTAACCTAAATCAAACCCTAACTCTACAAGTAACTCTAAAACTAACTTTAAAACTAACCCTGACCCTGACACTGACCATAACACTAATCCTAGCTCTAAACACCACCCTAACCTAAAATTAACCTTAACACTATATCGAGCCTTAACCTAACCCTGAAACTAGCCTTAATCATAACCCTAGTTCAAACATTAGTCATTGTCCTACCATAGCCCTAACCCTAACACAAATTCTACACCTAATTCGAGCCCTAACCTTAGCTTTAACCATAATACTAGCCCTAACACTAACCTGACACTAGCCCTAACCCTAACTCTAACCTTACACTAAGCCAAACCCTAACACAAATCTAACCCTAAACTTAATTCTAATCCTTAGCCTAACTTAAATTCTAACCATAATACTAGTCTTAACCCTAGCCCTCATTCTACCTCTAAACCTAACACTGACCCTCATCTGACCGTAACAGTAACCCTAGGTCTAAACCTGACCCTAACCCTAAACCAAACCCTAACACTAGCCCTACTGGTAAGCCTATACATATGCGTAAGCCTAACACTAGACCTAGACCCAAAGTTAATCCTAAATATAGCTATAACTCTAGCTCTAGACCTAAACAAAAACCTAGCACTAGCACTAACAATAACCCTTAACCTAAACCGAACACTTAACATACACCTAGACCTAAACCTCGTCCTAATTCTGGCTGTAACCCTAACCCTATCTCAAATACTGACTCTAATTCTAACACTGAACCTAGCTTTAAAATGACACTAACTCACAACCTAGACCTAACACTAGACCTAGCCATAACCCTAACCCTAAAATTAGCCCTAAACATAACCCGAGCTCTTACATTAACTATAGTCCTAAACCTAGCCCTAAATATAACATAAAACCTAGCCCTAAACCTAGGCCTAAACTTAGCTCTAAGCATAACCCTTAGCCTAAACCTAGCCCTAAACCTAGCCCTAACCTAAGTCTTGCCTTAGACCTAACCCTAGCTCAAAGCCTAACCTTTACACTACACATAACCCTAGCTCTATCTTAAACCCTATACCTAACCCTAGCCCTAATCCTAACATAAAACCTAGTATGAACTTTAGCTCTAAACATATCCATTACCCTAACCCTAACCCTAATTAAAACCCCATCTCTATCACTAAACCTAACTCTTACCATAAATGTAAACCTAGACCAAACCTAAACCTAACCCTCGCCCTAGCCCTAACCCTAGCTCAAACACTAACCCTTACCCTAACTTAACTATAATCCTTGCCCTAAACTTAACACTTGCCCTAACCCTAAAACTTACCCTAAATCAAACCCTAACCCCATCCCTAAACCTAGCCCTAATCCTAGAGTTAATCCAAACCATAACCTCACCCTAACCCTAGCTCTACACCTCGCCATTACACTAAACATAACCCTAACCCTAATGGTAACCCTAACCCGATTGCTAAACCTAACTCATCCTTTACCCTAAACCTTAACTGAAACCTAAACTAAGCCTTATCCATTACCCTAATCCTAAACCTAACCCTAATGCTAATCCGAGCCATAACCTTAAAACTTTAGCTAAACCAAATGCTAACTCTGACCCTGTTCCTGACCCTAATAATAACCCTAGCCCTAAAGCTGACCTTTAACCTAAACCTAACTCTTACACTAGACCTAACCATAACCTGACCCTAAAACTATTTTTAACATTAACTCTAGACCTGATATTAGCCCTAGACCTGGTCCTAGCCATAACCCTAACAGAAACCCTAGACCTTAACCTAGCCCTAAACGTAGACTTAATCCTAAACTGAAAAATAACCCTAGGACTAATCTTAATTCTAAAACTCACCCTATACTTAAAGCTAGCTATAACCCCACCCATTTCCCTAAACTATACCTTAACATCAATGCTAACCCTAACTCTAGCCCAACACCTTAGTCTAACCCTAACACTAACCCTAGCCTTAATACTAGCCCTAATGTAGCACTGACCACAACACTAACCCTAGCCCTAATCCTAAGCCCTAATTTAGCTCTAACCCTAACCCTAACTCTAACCCAAATCCTAGCCCTAAATCTAACACTAACCCTAGTCCTAATCCTAGCCCCAATTTAGCCATAACCCTAGCCCTAACCCTAGCTCTAATCCTAGCCATAATTTAGCCCTACCCCGAAACCTAACCCTAAGATGACTACTATGGCTAACTCTAATTCTCACCCTAACCAAATGCCTCATTCTAATCATATTCATTACCATAACCCTAAACCTCACCCTAACCCTAGCTCTAGCCCTAATCCTAGATCTAACACTAAATCTAAATGTAACCCTCACCCTAAGCCTAAACCTCAACCTAACTCTAGCCCTAACCCTGACGCTAATCCATAATCTAGCCGTAACTGTAGCCCTAGCCCTAAAACAAAACCAATGCATATCTCTAACCCTTAACTTGAACCAAACCCTAACCGTACAACTACTACTAACTTTAGCCATAATTCGAGTTCTAACCTTAACCCGAAAACTAACCCTAAATCTGACATTAACCCTAACAATAACCCTTGCTCTAACATTCACCCTAAACCTAAACCTAACTGTAACAATAGAACAAGCCCTAACCCTAACCCTAAAACTAGCACTGATTGCAACACTAGTTCATACATTACCATAGCCCTAATCCTAGCCCTACCAACCCAAAACCAAGCCCTAATCTGAGCCTTAACCCTAGCTTTAAACCTAACCCTAAACCTAACCCTAACCCAGAACATAGTCCTAAACTTTATCCTAAACCTAGCCAGAATTCTAACCATAAACCTAGCCCTATCACTAGCTCTAACCCTATCCATTACCCTAATCATAACCATAAATCTAATGGTAACCCTAGGCCTAAACCTAAACTTATCCCTAACCCTAACCTATTTCATTAACTTAAACCTAACTTGAACCCTAAACCTAACCCTATCATTACCCTAACCCTAATCCTAATGCTAATTCAAGCCTTAACCCTAAACATTAACCCAAACCTAAATCTGCCCATTCCCATGATAATACACCAAGCTCTAACCCTGAACCTACCACTAAACCTAATCCTTATACTAGACCTAGCCACAAACCTAAACCTAAAACTATCCCTAGCCAAAATCCTAGTACTGACATTTGCCCTAGCCGCAACTCTAGCCCTAATCTTATCACAAAACAAACCTATAACCCTAAAACTTACCCTAGTCCTAATCCTATCCATAACCCTAGCACTAAATTTAGCCTAACCCTATCAATTACCCTAAACATTACCCTAATTATAATGATAACCCTAGGCCTAAATCCAACCTTATCCCTAACCGTAACCTATCCATTATGCTAAATCTAACCTGAACACTAAACCAAACCCTATCATTACCCTAAGCAAACCCTAATGCTAATTCGAGCCCTAAACATGAACCCTAACCTAAACAAAACCGTAAACCTGAAGCTGACCCTAATAATACCCCTAGTTCTACATTTGACCCCTACCTAAAACCTAACACACTAAACATAGCCATAAACCTAACCCTAATCTTTAGCCTAATCCAAACCGTCACCCTATTACTAGTCCTAATCCTAGCCCTCATTCTAGCTCTAACCATAACCCAAACCCGAAACCTAACCCTGACACTTATCCTGAACCTAACAGTAACTGTATGTCTAAACCTGTACCTAACCATAAACCAAACCCTAACACTAGCACTAGCAATAAACCTATACCTAAACCTAACCCTAACACTAGCCCTAGACCTAAACCTAATCCTGACTCTAGCCATATCTCTAGCCCTAGACCTAAACAAACACCTAGCCCTAGCCCTAATGATAAACCTTAACCTAACACAAACACTAATCCTACCCCCAGACCTAACTCTACTGATAATTCTGGGTTTCACCCTAACCCTAACTATAACCTGAACAATGACCCTGAACCTAACACTAACCCTAGCTCTAAACATCATGAAAACGGTAACCCTAACCCAAACACTTGATCTAGATGTAACACTTACCCAAAAAGTAGACCTAATCATAACCCTGGTTCATACATTAGTTGTAGGCCTAACACTAATCACAACCTAACCCAAAACCTGACCCTAAGCAGAGCGCTAACCCTAGTTTTAACCCGAACCCTAAAACTACCCTTAATCCATACCCTAACCTTAGATCTAACCCCAGCTTTTACCCTATCCATTACCTTAAACTAAACCCTAAACCTAATGCTAACCCTAGTCCTAACCCTAATTCTTAGCCTAACCCAAACACTAACCCTATGACTAGGCCTAACCCTAAACTTCGTTCCAGCTCTAACCCTAACCAAAACCAAAACCCTGTCCCTGACACTTATTCTGACCCTAATACTAACAGCAGGTATAAACCTGCCCCTAACCCGAAAATGAACCCTAACATTAGCCCTACCAGGAATCATATACTTAAACCTAAACCTAACACTAGCCCTACACTTAAACCTAATCCTAAATCTAGCCATATCTTTAGCCCTAGGCCTGAACACCAACCTTAACCTAACCCAAACACTAACCCTACCCCTAGACCTAACCCTAGTCCTAATTCTGGCACTAAACCCAACACTAACTCTAACCTGAACACTGGCCCTGACCCTAACACAATCCTAGCTCCAAAGCTCACTCTAAACCAAACCTAATCCTAACACTACACCTAGCCATAACCCTAAACCTAAAACTAGCCCTAATCAAAACCCTAGCTCTTACATTACCCAGGGCCCTAACACTAGGCCTAAACTAGCTCAAAACCTAGCTGTAATTTTAGGCCTCAACATAGCCCTAAGTGTAACCCTAAACCTAACCCTAGCCCTAACCCTAACCCTAAGCTTCGCTTTAGACCTAACCCTAGCTCAAAGCCTAACTTTTTACGCTTAACATAACCCTAGCCTTATGCCAAACACAAACCTAACACTAGCTCTAAATCTAACATTAAACATACCCCTAACCATACCTATAATTATATCAAGTACTGTAACCCTAATCCTAATATTAATCATAAGCCTAGCCCTAAACCTAGCTCTAATTCTATCCACTACACTAAATACAATCCTAACCCTAATGCTAATCCTACTCTTAACCCTAACCCTATCACAATCCCTAAACCTATCCATTGCCCTAAAACTAACCTGAACCCTAACCCTAAGCCTATTCATTACCCTAACCCTAATTCTAACCTTAAGGCTATTTCGAGCCCTAATCGTAAACATTAACCTAAACCAAACCTTAAGCCAAATACTTACCATAATAATATACATAGCTTTAAACTTGACCCTTACCCTAAATCTAACCCTTACACTAGACCTAAACATAAACATAAGCCGAAGCCTATCTCTAATGTAACCCTAAACCTGACAACAGCCCTAGCCCTAATCCTAGCCCTAACACAAACACAAACACTAGCTCTTCTTCTAGCCTAAATCTTACCCTTAGTCATAACCCTAACCCTAATTCTAACCCTTTCCCTAGCCCTAAACTTAGTTATAACCCCAATGATTGCCCTAAACCTAACCCCGATCTTAACGTTAACGTTAAACCTAGCCCTAACCTTAACCCTAGGAATAACCCTAACACTAACCCTAGCCCTAATCCTAAACCTAACTCTAATCCTAGCTTTAAGTTTAACTATAACTCTCGCCCTAGCCCTAGACCTAATTCTAACACTATAACTTACCATAATCTTATTCCTAGCCATAGCCTAGAATAACCCAAGCCCTAACCATACAATTTGACCTAACCCTAGATCTAAACCTAACTCTAATTCTAAAACTAAACCTAACCCTAACAGTATCCCTAACCCTACTGCTAATCTTAAAAACTAGCTCTAACCATAGACTATGACCTAAAACAAAACTGAGCCATAACAATAACCCTAAACTTTTACCTAATCCAAACCATAAGCTTGTATCTAGCCCTAAACCTAGCCCTAATTTGAGTACTAATCTTAACCCTAAATCTACCCCTAACCTGTCTCTGACATTAACACTAACCCTACCTCTAAACATCACCCTAAACCTAAAACTTAACCTAACACTAGACCTGGTCCTAACCCTAATTCTAAAAGCAGTTCTAATCATAAACCTAGATTATACATTAGCTGTAACCTTAAACCTAATGCTAACACAAACCTAGCCCAAATCTAATACCTAACCCTAGCTTTCACCCTAAACCGAAACCTAACACCAGCCCTAACCCTAACCCAAAAACTAGCTCTAACACTATCTCTAAACTTATACTTTACCTAGGCAAACCCCAACCCTAATGCTAACCCTAGTCCTAAAACTAATCCTTTGTCTATCCCAAACCCTAACACTATTACTAGTCCTAACACTAGCACTCATTCTTGTTATAATCATAACACAAATTCTAACCCTAACCCTGACCCTCATTCTGACCCTGAACCTAAACCAAACCCTAACACTAGCCCTACCCATAACCCTATATCTAAACGTAACCCTAATAGTAGCCCTAGATTAAACCTAATCATAAATCTAGCCAAATCATTAACCAAGACGTAAACAAAAACTAGCCCCAGCTCTAATGATAACCCTTAACCTAAGCCATACACTAACCTTACCTCTAGACCTAACCAATCCTAATTCTGGCTCTAGCCCTAACTCTAACACTAATCCAAACACAGACCCTGACACTAACACTAACCCTAGCTATAAAACTGACCCTAATCAAAACCTAAACCTAACACTAGACCTAGCCATAACCGTAAACATAACCCTTACATTACCATAGCACTAAAACTAGCTCGAAACCTAACACAAAACCTAGCCCTAATCCTAGGCCTAAATCTAGCCCTAAGCGTAACCCTAACCCTAACCTAACTTTATCCTTACCGTAAGCCTAACCCTCATGCTAACCCTAACCCTCGCCTTAGACCTAACCCTAGATAAAACCCAAAACTGAACCCTATACATAAGCCTAGTCCTATCCCTAATCCGAATCCGAATCCTAGCCCTAAATATAATGTTAACACTAGACCTAATACTATCTCTAAATTTATCCATTACCCTAAACAGAAACTTTACCCTAATGATAACCCTAGTTCTAATCCTAATTTTAAACCTAATCCTAAACCTAACCCTAAGCCTAACCCTCATTGTAGCCTTAACCTTAGATAAAACCCTAATCCTTACTCTAACACTAACCCTAGCCCAAACCCTAACACTAACCCTAAACATAAAACTACCCTTTATCCTCACTTGACATCTAACCCTATCCATTATCCTAACTCAAATGATAATCTTAGCTCTAACCTTAACACTAACCCTAAAGGTAAAACTACCCCTAAACCTAACCTGACATCTAATGCTATCCATTAATCTAACTCTAAAGATAACCTTTGCCCTAACGCTAAACTAAACCTAACCTTAACCGTAAATCTAACCCTAGACATAATCCTAAACCTAACCCTCACCCTCTCACTATCCCTAGCTCAAAATTTAACCTGTACCCTAATCCTAACCCAAACCCTAACCCTAGGCCTAGCCCTAACCCTAACTCTAGCCCTAATCCTATCCCAAAACCTAGCCCTAAACCTAGATCTAATGCTGTTCATTATGCTAACAATAACCTAACCCAAATGTAACCCTAGGCCTTGCCCTAACCCTATCACTAACCCTAACCCTACCATATACCCTAATCTTATCCTGAATCCTAAACCTAAACCTATCCATAAACCTAACCTTAAATCTAACCCTAATGCTAATTTGAGCCCTAACCCTAATAATTAACCTAACACAAACTTGAAACCTGACCCTTACCCTAAAAATACACCTTTATCTTTACCTGGGCCTTACCCTAAACCTAACATTAGACCTAAGTATGAACCTAACCCTATAACTATCCCTAGCCGTAACCCTGAATTTGACATTATCCATATCCCTAAAACTTGCCCTAACCCTAACACAAACCTTACCCCTCATCCTAACCCAAAATCTAGCCTTAATTCTAACACAAACCTAACCCTAGACCTAAACATAATTCTAATCATTGCTCTAGCCCTAAACCTTGACATAACACTAACCCTAAAACTGACCCTAATTGTAACCCTAGTTCTTACATTAGCCGTAGCCATATAGCTAACACAAAACCTAGCCTAGACCTAATCCAAGCTCTAACCCTAGCTTTAACCCGAATCCTAAATCTAACTCTAGCCATTACCCTAAACCTAACACTAGAGCTAAACCTATCCCTTACCCTAAGCCAAACTATAACCCTAAATCTACCCTTGTCCTAAACATAATTCTTAGCTGAACCCAAAAACTAAATCTATTACTAGTCCTAACCCTAATCCTTAATCTAGCTCTATCACTATCCCAAACACAAACGCTATCCCTCATTCTAGCACTAAACCTAGACTTATTACTAAATCAATCCATAACCCTAGTTCTAACCGAAATTCTAACATTTGACCTAGCCCTAAAACTAGCTTTAACCCCATCCCTTCCCCTAATCCTAACCCTATCCCTAAACCTAAACCTAAGCCTAAACTAGGAATAACCCTAATACAAACACTAATCATAACACAAATTCTAACCCTAACCCTGACCTTATTCTGACCCTGAACCTAAACCAAACCCTAACACCAGCCCTACCCATAACCCTATATCTAAACCTAACCCTAATAGTAGCCCTAGATTAAACCTAATCATAAATCTAGCCATATCATTAACCAAGACCTAAACAAAAACTAGCCCTAGCTCTAATGATAACCTGTAACCTAAGCCATACACTAATCTTACCTCTAGACCTAACCAATCCTAATTCTGGCTCTAGCCCTAACCCTAACACTAATCCAAACACAGACCCTGATTAGCCTAACCCTAATTTAGCCCTAAACCTAACCTAACCCTAGACCTAAAACTTATTCTAACTCTCGTCCTAGCCCTATTTCTAGTTCTAGCACTATCCCTTACCATAATCCTATAACTTGCCTATACCTTAGCCCTAACCCTAGACGTTGAAATGTTCATTTGCAGTAACACTTTCTATTTTTAGGTTTCACTCTGTTTTGTCCTATATTGATAGACGTTGTTGGAACTCTAAATCAAACAGGGTTTTTGCTAGCTGCTTCAAACTTGACAACGTAAAGTAATTCTGACTCCTGTGTCTACGGTGTATTTCCCCTTGACGTAGCCCTAAGCAGGGACTGGGGAAAATCCCTTTCTTTAGAAAGCCTTTGCAAAGCTTATAAAAACTACGAGTTTCCTGAAATCTCAGAAAACATTTTTTCAACCAATCTTGATGATACTTGGCTGTAAGGATCAGTACAGCAATCCTACTTAGCCCCCAAAATTTCGTACTTCTACGTTGAAACGTTCGTTTGCAGTAACACTTTCTAATTTTAGGTTTCACTGTGCTTTGTCCTATATTGATAGACGTTGTTGGAACTCTAAATCAAACAGGGTTTTTGCTAGCGGCTTCAAACTTGACAACCTAAAGTAATTCTGACTCCTGTGTCTATGGTGCATTTCCCCTTGGAGATGTCCTAAGCAGGAACTGGGGAAAATCCCTTTCTTTAGAAAGCCTTTGCACAGCTTATAGAAACTACGAGTTTCCTGAAATCTCAGAAAACTTTTTTTCACCCAATCTTGATGATACTCGGCGGTAATGATCAGTACACCAATCCCACTTGGCCGGCCAAATTTCCTTCACCTAGGTTATAGCCTTCGTTTGCAGTACCAGTTTTCATTTTTAGGATTCACTCTGTTTTCTCCTATATCGATAGAGGTAGTTGGAACTCTAAATCAAACACGGTTTTCGCTAGCTGCTTGAAACTTGACAACCTAAAGTAATTCTGACTCCTGTGTCTATGGTGTGTTTCCCCTTGAAGTAGCCCTAAGCAGGGACTGGGGAAAATCCCTTTCTTTAGAAAGCCTTTGCAACGTTTATAAAAACTACGAGTTTCCTGAAATCTCACAAAACTTTTTTGATCCAATCTTGATGATACTTGGCTGTAAGGATCAGTACAGCAATCCTACTTAGCCCCCAAAATTTCGTACTTCTACGTTGAAACGTTCGTTTGCAGTAACACTTTCTAATTTTAGGTTTCACTGTGCTTTGTCCTATATTGATAGACGTTGTTGGAACTCTAAATCAAACAGGGTTTTTGCTAGCGGCTTCAAACTTGACAACCTAAAGTAATTCTGACTCCTGTGTCTATGGTGCATTTCCCCTTGGAGATGTCCTAAGCAGGAACTGGGGAAAATCCCTTTCTTTAGAAAGCCTTTGCACAGCTTATAGAAACTACGAGTTTCCTGAAATCTCAGAAAACTTTTTTTCACCCAATCTTGATGATACTCGGCGGTAATGATCAGTACACCAATCCCACTTGGCCGGCCAAATTTCCTTCACCTAGGTTATAGCCTTCGTTTGCAGTACCAGTTTTCATTTTTAGGATTCACTCTGTTTTCTCCTATATCGATAGAGGTAGTTGGAACTCTAAATCAAACACGGTTTTCGCTAGCTGCTTGAAACTTGACAACCTAAAGTAATTCTGACTCCTGTGTCTATGGTGTGTTTCCCCTTGAAGTAGCCCTAAGCAGGGACTGGGGAAAATCCCTTTCTTTAGAAAGCCTTTGCAACGTTTATAAAAACTACGAGTTTCCTGAAATCTCACAAAACTTTTTTGATCCAATCTTGATGATACTTGGCTGTAAGGATCAGTACAGCAATCCTACTTAGCCCCCAAAATTTCGTACTTCTACGTTGAAACGTTCGTTTGCAGTAACACTTTCTAATTTTAGGTTTCACTGTGCTTTGTCCTATATTGATAGACGTTGTTGGAACTCTAAATCAAACAGGGTTTTTGCTAGCGGCTTCAAACTTGACAACCTAAAGTAATTCTGACTCCTGTGTCTATGGTGCATTTCCCCTTGGAGTTGTCCTAAGCAGGAACTGGGGAAAATCCCTTTCTTTAGAAAGCCTTTGCACAGCTTATAGAAACTACGAGTTTCCTGAAATCTCAGAAAACTTCTTTTCACCCAATCTTGATGATACTCGGCGGTAATGATCAGTACACCAATCCCACTTGGCCGGCCAAATTTCCTTCACCTAGGTTATAGCCTTCGTTTGCAGTACCAGTTTTCATTTTTAGGATTCACTCTGTTTTCTCCTATATCGATAGAGGTAGTTGGAACTCTAAATCAAACACGGTTTTCGCTAGCTGCTTGAAACTTGACAACCTAAAGTAATTCTGACTCCTGTGTCTATGGTGTGTTTCCCCTTGAAGTAGCCCTAAGCAGGGACTGGGGAAAATCCCTTTCTTTAGAAAGCCTTTGCAACGTTTATAAAAACTACGAGTTTCCTGAAATCTCACAAAACTTTTTTGATCCAATCTTGATGATACTTGGCTGTAAGGATCAGTACACCAATCCCACTTGGACGCCCACATTTTGTTCATCTAGGTCGTAGCATTCGTTTGCAGTAACACTTTCTAGTTTTAGGTTTCACTCTGTTTTCTCCTATATTGATAGAAGTTGTTGGAACTCTAAATCAAACGTGGTTTTCGTTAGCTGCTTGAAACTTGACACAATAAAGTAGTTCTCATTGCTATGTCTATGGTTTGTTTCCCCTTGAAGTATCCTTAAGCAGAGACTGGGAAAAACACTTTCATGTGGAAGCCTTTTGAAAGCTTAGAAAAAACTACGAGTTTCCTGAAATCTCAGAAAATATAGTTTCACCCAATCTTGATGATACTTGGCTGTAAGGATCAGTACAGCAATCCTACTTAGCCCCCAAAATTTCGTACTTCTACGTTGAAACGTTCGTGTGCAGTAACAGTTTCTATTTTTAGGTTTCACTGTGTTTTGTCCTATATAGATAGACGTTGTTGGAACTCTAAATCTAACAGGGTTTTTGCTAGCTGCTTCAAACTTGACAACGTAAAGTAATTCTGACTCCTGTGTCTATGTTGTATTTCCCCGTGAAGTAGCCCTAAGCAGGGACTGGGGAAAAACCCTTTCATTTGAAAGCGTTTGCAAAGCTTAGAAAAAACTATGAGTTTCCTGAAATGTCAGAAAACCTTTTTTCACCCAATCTTGATGATACTTGGTGGTAATGATCAGTATAGTAATCCCACTTGGCCCCCCAAATGTACTTGTGGGTTGAAACATTCGTTTGCAGTAACAGTTTCAATTTTTAGGTTTCACTCTGTTTTCTCCTATATTGATAGATGTAGTTGGAAGTCTAAATCAAACACGGTTTGTGCTAGCTGCTTGCAACTTGACACACTGAATTAGTTCTGAATGCTGTCTCTAAGCTTTGTTCTTCTTGAAGTGGCCCTAAGAAGAGACTGAAGAAAAACACTTTCATTTGAAAGTGTTTGCTACGCTTTCACAAAACTACGAGTTTCCTGAAATCCCAGCAAATATTTTTTCACCGAATCTTGATGATGCTTGGCAGTAATTATCAGTCCCCCAATCCCACTTGGTCCCCCAAGTTTCGTTCTTCTAGGTTGAAGCGTTCGTTTGAGATACAGTTTGTATTTTTAGGCTTTACTTTTTACCCTTTAGGGAGGGAAGAGTTTGGAACTCTAAATAAAACAGGGGTTGTGCTTGCTGCTTGTAACTTGACACACTAAATTAGTTCTCATTGCTATCTGTATGATTTGTTCGCTCTTGAAGAAGCCCTAGCAGAGACTGGGAAAAAAACTTTCATTTGAAGCCTTTGCCAAGCTTCCAATTATTACGAACCCTAACCCTTACTATAACACTAACTCTAACCTTAACCCTAATCCTAACCCTCACACTTACCCTAACCCTAACCCTAAGTGTAACCCTAACTCTAACCCTCACACTTACCCTAACCCTAACCCTAACACGAGGCTTAACCCTAAACCTAAACCTAACCCTAACACTAACTCTAATGTTAACACTAACCCTAACCATAAACCTAAAAATAACCCTAACCTAACCCTCACCCTAACCCTAACCTTGACCCCAATACTGAACCTAAAACTAACTATAACTTTAACCCTAAAACTAAAAGTAACCCTAATCCTAACCCTAACCCTAATCCTAAAACTAATCTTAAACCTAACCCTAACCCTAACAAGAACCTTAACCCTAACAGTAACCCTAACCTAACCTTAACCTAACCCTAACCCTAAAATAATCCTATCCCTAACCCTAACCCAAATGCTAACACTAACCATAACCATAACCCTTACCATAAAACTAACCGTAACCCTAACACAAACCCTAACCCTAATCCTAAACCTATCTGAAAACCTAACACTAACCCTAACACTAGACCTAATCCAAACACTAACCCTAAACCTAACCCTAACCCTAACACTAATCCTAACACTAAACCTCACCTTAATCCTAAAACTATCCCTAACCCTAAATCTGAACCTATCACTTATCCTTACCCTAACCCTAACACTCACCCTAACTCTAACCCTCAACCTAAAACTAACACTAAACCTAACCATAACACGAACCCTAATGTATCACTAACCCTAAACCTATCCCTAATCCTAATCCTAACTTTAACCATAATCATAATCATAACTATAACCCTAACTGTAACCCTAACACAAACCCTAAACATAACCCTAACATTAACCCTAACTCTAACACTAAAACTAACACAAATTGTAACCATAATCCTAATCCAAACCCTAACCCTATACCTATCCCTAACCCTAACACTAACCATAACCCTAAACCTAACCCTAACACTAACACTACACTAACCCTAACCTTAACCCTAAACCTAACCCTATCACTAACTCTAATCCTAACCCTAACACTAACCCTAAGCCTCTCCCTAACCCTAACCCTAACTTTAATTTTAACCCTAATACTGACACTAGCACAAATTGTACCTGTAACCCTAATCCACAACCTAACCCTTACGCTAACACTAACCCTAACCCTAACACTAACCATAACCCTAAACCTTCCCCTAACACTAACCCTAACCCTAAAGCTAACCTTAACACTAACTCTAACCCTAACCCTAACACTAACCCTAAGCCTCACCCTAACCCTAACCCTAATGCTTACATAAACCTAAAACTAAACCTAACACTAACCCTAACACTAACCATAAACCAAATTTTATTTTATTTTATTTTTTTAAAATTTTTATTGTTGGTTGTTCAAAACATTACATAGTTCTTGATATATCATATTTCACACTTTGATTCAAGTGGGTTATGAACTCCCATTTTTACCCCGTATACTGCTAAAACTAACCCTAACATTAAACCTAAGCTTCACTATAAACCTAATCCTAACTGTAACCCTAACCCTAACACTAAACCTAATGCTAAACCTAAACCCACAACTAATGCTAACCCTAACCCTAAAGCTAACCCTAATTCTAACTGTAACACTAACCCTAAACCTAAAACTTACCTAAACATAACCCTGTCTGTAACTGTAACCATAACAATAACCCTAAACCTAAACCTAACCCTAAACCTCACAGTAACCCTAACCTTAACCCTAACCCTAACCTAACTCTAACTCTAATCCTAAGCCTTATCGTAACCAAAACTATAACATTAACCATAACCCCAACACAAACCCTAACTCTAAACCTAACACTAACCCTAACACTAACCATAATATTTTACCATAACACTAACCTAACACTAAACATAACCCTAACCCTGTCACTAATTCTAAAACTAACGCTAACCCTAACCTGAACCCTAACCCTAACTCTAAACCAAAAACTAACCTTTACCCTAATCCTAACATTAACCAAACCCTAACCATACTGAAACACTAATTCTAGCCCTAACCCTAACCCTAAAATTTACCCTAAACATATCCCTAACCCTAACACTATCCCTAACTTTAACTCTTACACTAACACTAAAACATACACTAAACCTAACCCTAAACTTAACCCTCACACTAACCCTAACCCTAACAAAAACCCTAACCCTAACCCTAACCCTAAAACTTACCCTAACACTAACACTAACCCTATGCTACCCAGAACCCTAAAACTAAACTTAAACCTAATCCTAAGCTTCATCCTAACTCTAATCTTAACCATAACTGTAACACTAATGCTATCACTAATCCAACAGAAACCCTAAACCTAACCCTTACCCCAACAAAAAACATCCCTGAACCTAATACTAATATTAACACTAATCCTAACCCTAAATCTAACTCTAAAACTAACTCTAAACCTAACCCAAACCCTAACTCTAAACGTAAACCTAAAACTAACCCTAACCCTAACCCTAATCCTTATTCTAAAACTAACCCTAATGCTAACTTTAATCCTAACCATAACACTAACCCTAACCTTAACCCTATCCCTATCCCTAAACCTATCCCTAACCCTAAAAATATCCTTAACCCTAACCCGAACACTAACACTAAAGGTAACTCAAAACTTAATCCTATCCCAACACTAACCCTAACGCTCACACTATTACGAAACTTATACCTAACACTAAAACTAACCCTAAATCTAACCCTTACACTAACCCTATAGCTCACCATAACCCTAACCCTAATCTTAAAACCAACCCTAAACATAACCCTAACACTAACTCTAACCCTATCATGAGGCCTAACCCTAACACTAAACCTAAACCTATCCCTAACACTAACACTATCTCTAACCCTAACCCTAACAAAAACACTAACCCTAGACCTAAACCTAAACCTAACATTAACCCTCTCGCTAACACAAACCCTAACCCAGACACTAATACTAAGCCTAACATTAACCCTTACACTAACCCTAGCCCTAACCCTAACAGTAACACTAACCTTAACCCTAAACCTATCACTAACCATAACCCTAACACTTACATGAAACCTAAACCTAAACCTAACAATAAACTGAACTCTAACCCTAACCCTAACCCTAACACTAACTCTAAACCTAAACCTAATCCTAACCCGAACACTAACCCTAACCCTAACCTTAACCATAACCATAACACTAACCCTAACCCTAACTTTAAACCTAAACCTAACCTAAACCTTATCCTAACCCTAAAAATAACCCTAACCCTAACCCTAAACCTAACCCTAACATTAACACTATCCCTAACCCTAACCCTAACAAAAACACTAACCCAAGACCTAAACCTAAACCTAACACTAACCCTATCACAAACACAAACCCTAACCAGACCCTAATACTAACCCTAACATTAACCCTTACACTAACCCTAACCCTAACCCTAACAGTAACCCTAACCTTAACCCTAAACATATCACTAACCATAACCCTAACACTTACATGAAACCTAAACCTAAACCTAAGAGTAAACCAAACCCTAACCCTAACCCTAACACTAACCCTAAACCTAAACCTAATCCTAACCCTAACACTAACCCTAACCCTAACCCTAAACCTAACCCTAACCCTAACACTAACCTTAACCCTAACTTTAAACCTAACCCTAACCTAACCCTAATCCTATCCCTAAAAATAACCCTAACCCTAACCCTAAACCTACCCTCGCACTAACCCTAACCCTAAATGTAACACTAACCCTACTTATAACACTAACACTCACTCTAAACCAATGTATAATCCTAACCCCAAAACTAATGCTAACATAAACACTAACCCTAACTCTAACACTAATTCTAACCCTAACCCTAAACCTAAAACTAACACTAACCCTATACCTAAACCTAACACAAACCCTAATCCTAACCCTAACCAAAACTTTACCCTAACCCTAACACTAACCTTAACCCTAACCCTAACCCAAAACTACCCTAACACTATCCCTAACCCTAAACCTAATCCAAACTGTAACCGTAACTCTAAACATAACCCTAACGGTAACCCTAACACAAACCCTAACCCTAAGTCTACAACTAACCCTAACCCTAACCCTAACTGTAACCTAACACTAACCATAAACCTAACCCTAACCCTATCACTGACCCTAACCTTTATCCTAACCCGAACACTAACCTTAATCCTAACCCTACCACAAACCCTAAATTTAACACTTATCCTACCCATAACCCTAACCTTAACCCTAACCCCAACCCTATCCCTATCACTAATACTAACCCTAACCCTACACTTAACACTAACCCTAACCCCAAACCGAAACCTAACCCTAACCCAAATACTAACACTAACCCTAACCCTAGTCCTAATCCTAACACTAACTCTAACCCTAACCCTAACACCAAAACCTAACACTAACCCTAACCCTAGACCTAATCCAAACACTAACCCTAACCCTAACACTAACCCTAACACTAAACCTCACCCTAACCCTAACCCTAACACTAATCCTAACCCTAACCCTTATGTAACACTAACCCAATCCCTATCCCTAATCTTAAACCTAAATTTAACCATAACTGTAACTGTAACCATAACCCTAACCCTAACAGTAACCCTAATACAAAACCTAACCTTAACCCTAACACTAAATATAACCCTAATCCTGCCCTAACCTAACCCTAAAATTAAGACTAATACAAATTGTAACCATAACCCTAATCCAAACCCTAATTTTAACCTAACCCTAACCCTAATACTAACCATAACCCTAAATCTAACCCTAACACTAACCCTAAGCCTTACCGTAACCCTAACTCTAACCCTAACACGAATTCTAAAGCTAACCTAAACCTAACACTAACCCTAATCCTAACCCAAACCCTAACCATAAACCTAAACCTAATGTATCCTTAACCCTAACCCTTACACAAACACTAACCCAAACCATAACCCTAAGCCTTATCTAACCCTATCCCTAAACCTAACACTAAATCTAACTTTAACCCTAACCCAAATGTTAACAGTAACTCTTACCCCAACGCTAACCCTATCACTAACCCTAAACATAAACCTAACTCTAAACCTAATACTAACATGAACACTAATCGTTAACCTAACCCTAAAACTAACCGTAACCCTAATCCTAATCCTAACACTAACCCTAAGCCTCACTATACCGTAATCCTAACCATAACAATAAAGCTAACCCTAACACTAAACCTAATGCTAAACATAAACCCACGACTAACCATAACTCTAACCTAAAGCTAACCCTAATCCTAACGTAACCCTAATCCTAATTGTAAACCTTACCTATACATAACCATATCCCTAACTGTAACCGTAGCAATAACCCTAACCCTAAATTTAACCCAAACCCTAACCCTGACCCTAACCCTCACACTAACCATAACCCTAACATAACACTAACACTAACCTAAACCCTAATATTAAACCTAAACCTAATTATAATCCTAACCCAAACTCTAATGCTAACCCTAACCCTAGCCCTAACACTGACATTAACCCCAATCCTAAATATAAACCTAATACTAACACTAATTCTAACCCTTACACTAACATGAACCCTCACCCTATTTCTAAACTTAACCTAAACCTAACCTAAACCCAACCCTAACTCTAACCCTAACACCAAACCTAAACCAAACCCTAACCCTAACCTTAATACTAACACTAACCCTAACCATAAAACTAACATAACACTAACAATAACCCTAACCCTAACAGTAACCCTCACCCTAAACCTAAACCTAACATTAACCCTAATCCTAACCCTAACATGATCCCAAACCCTAACCGTTACGCAAACCTAACTCTAAACTTCACCGTAACCCTAACCCTAACCCTAAAACTAACACAAAACCTAAACCAAACACTAACCTTATCCTAACCCTATCACTAACCCTAAGTGTAAACCTAACTCTAAACCTGACATTAATGTTAACCCTAAACCCAAACCTAACCCTAAACCTAATTCTAAACCTTAACCTAACTCTAACCATAACCCTAACCCCAACCCTAACCCTAACCCTAAAGCTAACCCTAACCCTAACATTAATCCTAAACCTCACCCTAACCCTAAACCTTTACCAAACACTAACCCTAACCCTAATTCTAATTCTAACCCTAACCCTAACCCTAACACGAACTCTAACCTTAACCCTAACCCTAACCCTAACACTAACCCTAACCTAACCCAAACCCTAACCCTAACCCTACCATAACACTAATTCTAACACTAATCCTAAACCTAACCCTAACTCTAACACTAAACCTAATGCTAACCCTAAACCTAATTGAAACCCTATACCTAACCCTAACTGTAACCCTAAACCTAACCCTAACCCTCACCCTAACACTAACCCTAAACCTCACCCTAACCCTAAACCTATAACTAACCCTAACACTAATAGTAGACCTAAACCTAAGTATAACCCTATCCCAAACACTAACACTAACCCTAAACCTATGACTAACCCTAACACTAACCCTAACTTTAACCCTAGCCCTAAACCTAAACCTAACATGAACGCTAACCCTAACACAAACCCTAACCCTAACCCTAATTTAACCCTAACACTAACCCTAACACAAACCCTAATCCTAAACCTAACCCTAACTCTAACCCTAACCCTAACCCTAACCTAACTCTAACCCTAATCCTAACCATTATCGTAATCCAAACTATAACACTAACCATAACCCCAACAGTAATCCTAACCCTATTCCTAAAATAACCATACCCTAATCCTAATCCTAAAGGAAAGAAAAACCTTAACCCTAAACCTAACAATAACACTAACCCTAAAACTATCCCTAACCCTAACACTAAACCTAACCCTAAACTTAACCCAAACACTAACAATAACCCTAACCCTAACCAAAAATCTAATCCAAACACAAACCTAAACCTAACCCTAAATCTAACACTAACTCTAACCCTAACCCTAACCCTGTCATAACACTACACCTAACCCTAATTATAAAACTATCCATAAACCTAACTCTAACACTAACCCAAACACTAATCCTAACCCTAATTCTAATCCTAACTCTAACACTAACCTAACTCTAACCCTGATCCTAACTTTTATTGTAACCCAAAGAATAACACTAACCATAACCCCAACACAAACCCTAACCCTAAACCTAACACTAACCCTAACACTAACCCTAACTCTAAGCCTAACCCTAACCCTAACACTAAAACTAACACTAATTGTAACCATAACCCTAACCCTAACCCTAAAACTTATACTAACCCTAATTCTTACCCTAACCAAAATAATAACCCCAACAATAACCATAACCCTAACTGTAACAAAAACCCTAACCTTAACCCTAACCATAAATGAAACTTAACCCTAACCAAAACCTAACACTAACCCAAACCCTTACCCTATCCCTGATACTAACCCTAAACCTAAACCTATCCCTAACACTAACAATACCCTAACCCTAACCCTAATGGTAAGAAATACCTTAACCCTTTACCTAACAATAATACTAACCTTAAAATCCTCCCTAACCCTAACACTAAACCTAACCCTAAACTTAACCCAAACACTAACAATAACCCTAACCTTAACCCTAAACCTAACCCAAACACAAATCATAAACCTAACCCTAACCCTAACACTAAATCTAACCCTAACCCTAACCCTACCCTAACACTAAACCTTAGCCTCACCTTAACCCTAACCCTAACCCTAATTCTAACACTATCTCTAAACCTAACTCTAATATTAAGCCAAACACTAATCCTAACCCTATACATAACCCTAAACTTAACACTAACCCTAACCATAAACCTAACCCTAAACCTAACACTAACACTAACCCTAACCATAACCCTAACACTAACCCTAACCATAACCCTAGGACTAACACTAAACTTAACCCTTACACTAACCCTAACCTAACCCTAATCCTAACACTAACCCTAAAAGTAACCATAACCCTAACACTAAGCCTATTCTTAAACCTAACCCTAACCCTAACATTAAACATAACACTAACCCTGAACCTAACCCTAACCCTAAGCCTAAAGTAACCCTAACCCTAAACCTAATGTAACCCTATCACAAACCCTATCCCAAAACATAATCCTAACCCTAACATAACACTAACCTTAACCATTTCTTAACTTTAACCCTAACCATAATCCTAACACTAAACCTAACACTAACCCTAACCCTAACACTAACCCTAAACTCAACCCTATCCCAATCACTAATGCTAACCCTAACCCTAACCCTAAACCTAACCCTAACCCTATCTGTAACCCTAACCTTAACTTTAACACTAACACTAACCCTAACCAATATCCTAACACTAACCCTAACCTACCCATAACAATAAAACTAACCCTATCCTAACCCTATGCCTCACTTTAACCCTCTTACTAAACATAACCCAAAACCTAAATCTAACTTTAACTCTAACACAAACCCTAACCATAACACTTACCCTAACACAAATTATAACTCTAACCCTAATACTAACCCTATCACTAAACCTAACACTAATCCTGACCCTAACTCTAAAACTAACCCTAAACATAACCCGAACTCAAACTCTAACTCTAATTCTAATCCCCAAACTAACCCTAACCATAATTCTAAATGTAATCCAAAATCTAATTCTAAACTTAACCCTAAACCTAACCATAACACTAACCCTAACCCTAATCCTAACCCCCAAAGTAACCCTAACCTATCCCGAATCCTAACCCTAACCCTAACTCGAGCCCTAAACATAACCCTCACCCTAAGCCTAACACTAACCCCAACCCTAATTCTAACACTTAAACAAACACTTACCCTAACTGTAACACTAACCCTAAACCTAAACATAACCTAATATTAAACATAAACCTAACCCTATCTCTAACTCTAACCCTAACCCTAATGTAACCCTAATCCTAACCCTAACAAAAACCCTACCCCAAACCCTAACTCTAACCCTGACCTAATCCTAACCCTAAACCTTACATAACCCCAACCCTAACCCTAACTCTAACCTTAACACTAATTCAAACCCAAATCTGAACACTAACTTTTACCCCAACCCTAACTTTATACTAACCCTAACCCTAACCCTAACTATTCCCTAACATTAACATTAACCCTAACCCTAACCATAACCCTAAAACTAACTCTAAGCCTCACTCTATACCTAATACTAAACATAAATCTATCCCTAACCCTTACCCTAACACAAACCCTAAACCTAATCCTAACCCTAACACAAACCCTAAACCTAATCCTAACCCTATCACAAACGATAACCCTAACGCTAACATTAATTCTAACACTAACCGTAATGCTAAAAATAACCCTAAGACTAACCCTAACCCTAACTTTATTTTTTGTTATTTTTTATTATTAGTTGTTCGAAACATTACAAAGCTCTTGACATATCATGTTTCATACATTTGATTCAAGTGGATTATGAACTCCCAGTTTTACCCTGTATACAGATTGCAGAATCACATCGGTTACACATACACGTTTTTACATACTGACATACTAGTGTATGTTGTATTAAACCTAACCCTGATCCTAACCATAACCCTAACCCTAAACTTAACCCTTACCTAAACATAATCGTAACTCTAACCCTATCAATAAAACTAACCCTAATCCTAACCCTCACCCTAACCCTAACCCTAATGTAACCCTAACCCTAACCCTAATAGTAACACAAACCCTAACCAAAACCATAACCCTATACCTTTAACACAAAATGTAACCCTTACCTATCCCTGATCTTAACCCTAACCCTGACCCAAACCCTAACCCTAACCCGCTCCCTAACTCTAACACTAAACTTAATACTAACCCTAATTCAAACACTAACACTAACGCTAAACCTAACTATAACTCAAACCCAACACTAACACTAACCCAAACCCTAACACTAATGTTAACACTAACCTGAACACTAACCCTAACCCTAACCTAACCCTAACCATTACCTAACAGTTAACCTAAACCTAAACCTAATCCTAAACCTAACACTAACATACTGACATACTAGTGTATGTTGTATTAAACCTAACCCTGATCCTAACCATAACCCTAACCCTAAACTTAACCCTTACCTAAACATAATCCTAACTCTAACCCTATCAATAAAACTAACCCTAATCCTAACCCTCACCCTAACCCTAACACGAATCATAACCATAACCAGAAACCTAACACTAACCCTAATCTGAAAGCTAACCCTAACACTAACCATAACCCTAACCCTAACCCTATCACTAACCCTAAAACTAACCATAACCCTAACACTAAACTTAAACCTAACCCTAACCCTAACACTAATACTAACCCTAATGCTAACCCTAACCCTAACCCTAATGTTACCCTAACCCTAACCCTAACATAAATCTAACACAAACCCTATAGCAAAACATAACCCTAACCATAACCTAACACTAACCCTAACCCTTACCTAACTTTAACCCTAACCCTAACACAAACACTAACCCTAAAACTAACCCTAACCCTAACACTAACTTTGTCACTAACCCGAACACTAACCCTAAACCTAACACTAACAGTAACACTAACCCTAACCCTAACACTATACCTAACCTACCGGTAACCGTAAAACTAATCCTAACCTTAACCCTATGCCTCACTCTAACTAACCCTCTTCCTAACCATAACCCTAACTGTAACACTAACCCTAACTCTACCCCTAACAGTAACCCTAAACCTATGTATAACTAAAACCTAAATACCAATTCTAAACCTAACCATAAACCTAAACGTAACACTAACCTTAATTGTAACCCTAACACTAAACCTAACTTTTAACTCTAACCCTTACAAAAAACCTAAACCTAAATCTTACCCTAACACAAACCATAATTCTTACCTTAACTCTAACCTAACACTAACCATAATCCTAACCCTATTGCCAATTCTAAAAGTAACCCTAACCCTAACCCGAACCCTAAACCTAACCCTATCCTAAAAACTAACCTTAACCCTAACCCTAACCCTAACATTAACCAAACCCTAGCCCTACTGTAACACTAATTCTAGTCTTAACTATAAACCTAAAAGTAACCCTAAACATGTCTCTAACCCTAACACTATCCCTAACTGTAACTCTAACACTAACACTAAAACATACACTAAACCTAGCCCTAAGTTAACCCTCACACTAACCTTAAACCTAACCAAAACCCTAACCCTTACCTATACACTAACACTAACACTATCACTAACCCTTTCGTACCTGTAACCCTGAAACTATCCCTAAACCTAATCCCAAGCCTCATTCTAACTCTAATCCTAACCATAACTCTAACCCTAATCCTATCACTAACCCAACAGAAAACCTAAACCTAACCCTTACCCTAACACAAAACATATCCCTGAACCTACCACTAATATTAACACTAACCCTAACCCTAAATCTAACTCTAAAACTAACCATAAACCTAACCCAAACCCTAACTCTAACCCTAAACCTACAACTAACCCTAACCATAACCCTAATCCTAATTCTAACACTAACCCTAACCCTAACCCTAACGCTAATCCTAGCCCTAACCCTAAACCTATTCCTAACCCTAACATATCCCTAACCCTAACCCTAACAAACACTAAAGCTAATCCAAAACCTAATCTTATCCCTAACACTAACCCTAAACCTCACGCTAACAAGAACCCTATACCTAACACTAAAACTAACCCTAACGCTAACCCTTACACTAATCCTAAAACTCACCATAACCCGTTTAACCCTAAACCTAAAACTAACCCCAAACATAAACATAACACTAACTCTAACCCTAACATTAAGCCTAACCCTAACACTAACACTAAACCTATCCCTAACCCTAACACAATCCCTAACCCTAACTCTAACACTAACACTAACCCTAAACCTAAACCTAACACTAACCCTAACCCTAACGCTAACACTAACCCTAAACCTAACCCTAATAATAACCCTAACATTAACCTTTACACTAATCCTAAACCTAACCCTAACAATAACACTAACCCTAACCCTAACACTAACCCTAACCTTAACCCTAAAACTAACACTAACCATAACCCTAACACTTACATGAAACCTAAACCTTAACCTAACACTAAACCTAACAGTAACCCTAACCCTAACCCTAACTTAAACCTAACATTATCCCTAACCTTAACCCTAACATGAACCCTAATCCTATCTCTAACACTAAACCTAACCTTAGTATTAACCCTACCCGAACATTAACCCTAACCATAACTCTAACAGTAATCTAACAATAACACTAACCCTAACTCTATCCCTAACCCTAACCCTAACACTAATATTTACCAAAACTGTAACACTAACCATAACCCTAGCATAACCCAAACCTTAAAATTGACCCTAACCGTAACCCTAACCCTAAACCTAAACCTAAACCTAACCATAACTCTAACACTAACCCTAAACCTAACTCTAAATCTTACACAAACACTAATCCTAAACTTAACCATTACCCTACCTGTAACACTAACTCTAAGCCTAACAATAACCCTAAATGTAACCCTGACACAAAGCCTAATCCTAAACCTAACATGCACCCTAACACTAACCCTAACCCTAACCCTAACACTAACCCTAAACTAACCCTAACCCTAACACTCAACCTAACCCTAACCCTAACACTAACACTAACCCTAACACTAACCCTAACCCTAACTCTCATCCTGACCATTACCTAACCCTAACCCTTACTTAACCCTAATCTAATCCTAACCTTAACCCTTACAAAACCCTAACCCAACCCTAAATCTAACACTAACCCTAACCCTAACACTAACCCTAAACCTAACCCTATCACTAACCCTAAGCTTAAGCCTAACCCTAAACATAACACTAATCATAATACTATCCCTAACAGTAACACTAACCCTAAACTTCACCCTAACCCTAACACTAATTCTAACCCTAATACTAACTGTAACGCTAACCCTTACCCTAACCCTATACTTACAGTAACCCTAACTTTAACCCTAATTGAAACACTAACCCTATACATATCCCTAACCCTAACACTATTCCTAATCATAACTAAAAACTTAAACCTAAACATAAACCTAACAGTGACACTAAGCCTAACACTAAATTTAACCCTAACCCTATCCCTAACACTAATTCTAACCCTAACACTAACCCTAACCCTATTTCTAATCCTAAACTTAGACCTAACCCTAAACCTAACACTAACCCTAACACTAAACCTAACATTAACACTAACCCTAAACCTAAACATAACCCTAACACTAAACTCAACCCTAACCTTAACCCTAACAATAACCCTAAACTTAAAACTATCTCTAACCCTAATACTAACCGTAAGTCTAACCCTAAATTTAACCCAAACACAAAACCTAAACCTAACCCTAACCCTAACCCTAACAAAAACCCTAACCCTAACCCTAACACTAATCCCAACCCTAAACCGAACCCTAACCCTAATCCTAACACTAACCAAATCCTAACTTTAACTGTAACCCTAACCCTAACCCTTACATTTAAACTAAACCTAACCCTAAACTGAAACATAACACTAGCCCTAATCTTAACCCTAAATGTAACACTAACCCTAATCTTAACCCTAACCCTAACACTATCTCTAAACCTATCCCTAACCCTAACATTATTCCTAAACCTAACCCAATCACTAACACTAACAGTAAGCCTAACCGTAAACCTAACCCTAACACTAACCATAACCCTAATCCTAACCCTAACACTAAAGATAACCATAACCGTAACCCTAACGCTAACACTAACTGTAAATCTAACCCTAAACTTAACGCTAACCCAAAACCTCACACTAACACTAACACTAACCCTAACCCTAAACTTAAAATAACCCTAACCATAACACTAACCTTAACCCTAAGTAAACCTAACCCTAAACCTAACTGTAACACGAACCCTAACCCCAACCCTAACCCTAACCCTGACACTAACTCTAAACTAAACCTCATCCTAACTTAACACTAACCCTAAACCTAACCCTAACCCTAATCCTAATCCTAACACTAACCCTAAACCTAACACTAAACTTAACCCTAACCCTAACCCTTAGCCTAACACTCACCAAAACCCTAACCCTAACAGTAACACTAACTCTAATCATAATCCTTATCCTAACCCTAATCCTTACCTTAAACCTATCCCTAACACAAACACAAACCCTAACCCTAACTCTAACATTAACCCTAACACTAACCCTAACCTAACCCTAACCATAACACAAACCCTAACCCAAATCATAACCTAACCCTAAACTTACCCTAACCCTAACACTAACCTAAAACTAACCTTAATCCTAAACCTAACCCTAACTCTAACCATTACCCTAACCCTAAACCTAACAAAAACACTAACTCTAATCCTAAAACTAATGGTAACCCTAACTTTAATCTTAAACCTTACACTAACCCTAACCCTAACTCTAACATGAACTCTAACCCTAACCCTAACAGTAACCCTAATCGTTACCCTAAACCTAACCCTAACCTTAAACCTAAACCTAACACTAACACTAACTCTAACCCTAACCCTAACCCGAAACCTAACACTAACCATAATCCTAAACCTAAACCTAACCCTAATCCTAACCATAGTACTAACTCTGACCCTAACCCTAACCCTTACCTAACCCTAAAAGTAAACCTAACCCTAACAATAACATCAACACTAACCCTAACCCGAAACCTAAACTGAACCCTAACCCTAACCCTAACACTAACCCAAACCCTAACCCTAATCCTTACCTAGACCTAAAAGTAACCCTAACCCTAACAATAACATCAACCCTAACCCTAACCCGAAACCTAAACCGAACCCTAACACTAACCTAAACCCTAAACCTATCCCTAACCCTAACCCTTACATTAAAACTAAACCTAACACTAAACCTCACATTAACCCTTATCCTAACCATAACTCTAACCCTGAACCTAATCATAATGCTAAACCAAACACTAACACTAACCCTAACTGTAACCCTAACACTAACCCTAATACTAACCCTAAACCTAAAACTAACACTAACCCTAACCCTAACCTTAACACGTACCCTAAGCCAAAACCTAACCCTAACCTAAATCTAACCCTAACCCTATCCTTAACACGCACCCTAAACAGAAACCTACCCCAACCCTAACACTATCCCTAACCCTTATCCTAACCCTATCTTAACCCTAATCCTAATACTAACCCCAACCCGAACCCTAACACTAACACTAACTCTAATTATAACCCTAAACCTAAACCTAAATATTATTTTAACACTGAACCTAACCTAACACTAACTCTAATTCTAACCCTAACTCTATCCCTTACACTAACACTAAACCTAATCCTAACCACAACCCTATCCCTAATCCTAAGCCTAACGCTACCATAACATAAACTGTAAACTTAACAATAACCCTAACCCTAACCTAACCCTAATCCTAACCCTAAATTTACACTAACCCTAACCCTATCACTAACCCTAATCCTAACCTTAACCCAAACACTAACACTAACTTTAACACAAACCCATACACTAACCCTAACCCTAACCCTAATGCTTATACAAACTCGAACCCAAACCCTAAGACTAACCAAACCTTAAACTTAACCCTAATCTTAACCCTAAACCTAACTCTAAACCTAACCCTAACCCTATCACTAACCCTAACCCTAACTGTAACCCTAACACTAAGTCTAAACCTAACCCTAAACCTAAACCTAACAATACCCCTACCCCTACCCTAATATGAACCCAAACCTAATTCTAACCCTAACCCTAACCCTAACATGAACCCTAAGCCTAACCCTAATCCTAACCCTAATCTTAACCTAACCGTAACCCTAACCCTAACCTAAACCTAACAGTAACCATAACAGTAACCCGAAACCTAATATTAACACTAATGCTAAATCTGACCCCAAACCAAAAACTAATCCTAAACCAAACCCTAAACCTTATTTTAACACTAACCCTAACACTGACCCTTACACTAACACTAACTCTAAACCTAACCAAAACCTTAACCCTTACCCTAAGCATAACCCTAATTCTAACCTAAACCCTGTCCCTAATCCTAACCGTAACCCTAAACCAAACCATAATCCAAACCCTAACCTATCCCTAAACCTAATCCTTACCTAATCCTAGCCCTAACTTTAACACTAAACCAAACACTTACCCTAACCCTAACCCTAACGGTAACTCTAACCATAATCCTAACCCTATCACTAACCCTAACCATAAACCTAACACTCACCCTAATTTTAACACTAAACCTAACCCTGAAACTAACACTAACCCTAACCCTAACAGTAACACTAAAACTAACCCTACCCTTAACCCTAACACTAAACCTAACCCTAACCCTAATTCTAACCATAATCCAACCGTAACTCTAAACCTAACCCTAACACAAATCCTATCCCTAAACCTAACCCTAACACAAACCATAACCCTAACCCTACCACTAACCCTAAAACTATCCCTAAACCTAACCCTAACCCTAACTCTGAAACTAACCGTAATGTTAACTGGAAACCTAACCCTAACCCAAACCCTAACACTAACTCTAAACCTAATTCTAAACCTTACTCTAACCCCAACCCAAACCCCAACACTAACCACAACCCTAACCATAACCCTTACTCTAACACTAACCCTATCCCTAACCCTAAACCTAACGCTAACCCTAACCCTAAACCTAACACTAACCCTAACTGTAACTACAACACTAACACTAACCCCAAACCTATACCTAATCCTAAACCTAACACTAACACTAACCCTAACCCTAACCCTAACTATAACCCTATCCGTAAACCAAATCCTAACCAAAACACTAAAAATAACCCTAATCCTAACCCTAAACCTAACACTAACCCTAACCATAACCTTAAACATAACTCTAATCCTAACC
>NW_026006313.1:251399-255208 GCF_001458135.2 Marmota marmota marmota
CCTAACCCTAACCCTAACACTAACCCTAACCCTAATACAACCCTAACCCTAACCCTAACTGTAATTCTAACCCTAACCCTAAATCTAACCTAAACCTTAACCTAACCCAAACCTAACACTAACCATAAACCAAACCTAAATCTAACCCTAACACAAACCCTTACCCTAACCCTAACCCTAACCTAACCCTAACCCTAAGTCTAACCCTAACCCTAACCCTAACCCTAACACTAACCCTAACCCTAAATCAAATTCTAAACGTAACCCAAACACTAACTCTAACCATTATGGTAACCCTAACTCTAAACCTAAAACTAACCATAGTCATAACCCTAACCCTAAAAAAAGCCTAAACCTAACACTAAACCTATTGCTAATCCTAAACCTAAACATAAACCTAACACAAACACAAACCATAACCATAACACTAAACCTAAAACTAACCCTAACCCTAAGCCTAATGCTAAGCGTAACTCTAAACTAAAGCTAACTCTAATGCTAACCGTAACACTAACCCTATCTTTAACCCTAACCCTAAATATAACACAAGCCCTAACCCTAACCCTGATTTTAAACCTAACCATAACCCTAACACTAACCCTAACACAAACCCTAACCCTAACTCTAACACTAACCCTAACCAACCCTAACCCTAACCCTAAAACTAACCCTAATACTAATTCTAAAGTAAACACTAACACTAACACTAACACTAACCCTAACCCTAACACTAACACTAAACCTAACCCTATCCAAAACCCTAAATCTAACCCTAATCCTATCAGTAACCCTAACACTAATTTTAACCCTAACTTTAACTTAAATCCTAACCGTAACCCTAAAAAACCCTAACCCTAACTCTAACACTAAACCTATCACTAACCCTAACTCTAAATCCAACCCTAATTTTAAAGCTAACACAAATCTTAACCCTAACCCCAACACTAATTCTAACCCTAACTCGAACCCTAACCCTTAGGCTTACACTAAACATAACCCTAAACCTAACACTAACACTAACCCTAAACCTAACTCTAACCCTAAACATAACAATAACCATAACTCTAACACTAACTCTAAACTTATCACTAATCCTAACACTATCCTTAAACCTAACCCTAACCCAAACCCAAACACTAACACCAACCCTAACCTAATGCTAACCCTAACACTCACACTAAACCTAACCCTAACATGAACCATAACCCTAACACTTACCCTAACCGTAGACATAACCCTAACCCTAATACTAACACTAACCCTAAATTTATCCCCAACCCTAACCCTAACACTAACCATAACCATAAACCTAATCCTAACACTACCCCTAACACTAACTCTAACATAAAATTTAACACTAACACTAAACCTAACTCAAAACCTAATCCTAACCGTACACTAGACCTAACCCTAACTCAAACCCTCACCTTAATGCTAACACTAACATTAACCCTAACCCGTACTCTAACACTAAACCTAACCCACACCCTAACACTAACCCTAATCCTAACAATAACCATATCCATAACACTAATCCTAAATCTAACACTAACTCTAAAACTAACCCTAAACATATTTCTAAACCTAACACTCTACCTAAACCTAGCCCTAACCCTAACGCTAACACAAACCCTAACCTTAACCCTAACATTGATCCTAACTCTAATTCTAACCCTAACACTATGACGAATCTTAACCCTAACCCTAACACCAACCCTAAACCTAACATTAACCCTAACACTATCACTAACCCTCACTCTAATGCTAGTAGAAAACCTAACACTAACTCTAACCCTAACTGTAACACTAACCCTAACACTAACCCTAACGCAAACCCTAACACTAACACTAATCCTAACATTAACTCTAATCCTAAAGGTAATCCTAAAACTAACACTAACCCTAAACCTAATCCTAATACAAACTTTAACCCAAACACTAACGCTAAACCTAACCCTAATCCTAACCACAACACTAACCCTAACACTAACCCTAAACCTAACCCTAATCCTAACTGTAACCCTAAACCTAAAAATAACCCTAACCCTAACACAAACCCTAACACTAATCCTAATCCTAACACTAACCTTAACACAAACCCTAACACTAACTCTAACAATAACCCTAAACCTAAACCTAACACTAAACCTAAACCTAATTTTAACCAAACCATAAATCTTACCCTAACTTGAACACTAACACTAACCCTAACCATAACACTATCCCTAACATTGAACCTAAACCTAACCATAACCCTAATCCTAACACTAAACCTAATCCTAACACTATCACTAAAACCAACACTAGAGGCTGGGGATGTGGCTCAAGCGGTAGCGCCTGGCATGCGTGCGGCCCGGGTTCGATCCTCAGCACCACATACAAACAAAGATGTTGTGTCCGCCGAGAAATAAAAGATAAATATTAAAAAAAAATTCTCTCTCTAAAAAAAAAGAATTAAAAAAAAACAACCCTAAACTTAACCATAATGCTAACCCTAAAAATAAATCTAAACTTAATCCTAAGGCTAACCCTAACACTAATCCTATCCCTAAACCTAACCCTACACAGAACACTAACCCTCACCCTAACACTAACCCTACACTAAACGTAAACCTATCCCTAACCCTAACACTATTGCTAACCCTAACCCTAACCCTAACCCTAACCCTAACCCCAACATTAATCCCAAATTCAATCCTAACCCTAACACTAACCCTAAAACATACCCTAACCCTAACCCTAACACTAACAGTAACCCAAACCTAACCCTAACCCGAACAATAACCCTAACTCTAACCCTAATGCAAACCTAATACTAACACTAACCCTAACCCTAATCCTACCTCTAAACCTAACCTAACACTTACTGTAACCTTAAACCTAACCATAAACCTAACCCTAACACTAACCCTAACCCTAACCATAACCGAACCCTAACACTAACCCTAACCCTAAACTTAACACTAACCCTAATGCTAACCGTAAACCTAAGGTTAACCCTAACCCTAACCCTAAACCTAACCCTAATACTAACCCTAACACTAAACCTAAACTGAACCCAACCCTAACTATAAACCTAAACCTAACCCAAACGATAACACCAACCCTAAGCATATCCTTAATCCTAACCTAACTCTAACCCTAATTCTAATGCTAATCCTAACTGTAATCCCAATCCTATCCTAACACTAAACCTAACACAAACCCTAAACATAACCATAACACTAAACCTAACACTAACCCTAACCCTAACCCTAACACTAACCATAAACTGAAGACAAACCCTAACCCAAATCATAATTCTAAACTTAACCTAATCATAACCGTTAAGTAACCCTAACCCTAACACTAACCCTAAACCTAACCATAACCCAACCCTAACACTAACCCTAACTCCATACCTAAGCTTATCACTGATCCTAAACTTAAATGTAACCCTAAACCTAACTCTAATTTTAAACCTAAACCTAACACTAACAGTAACCCTAACCATAAACCTAACACTTACCCTAACCCTAACCTAACCCTAATTCTATCCATAAACTAACCCTAAACCTAAACTGAACCCTAACACAACCCTTAACCCTAATTCTAAACCTAACACTTACTTTAAAACTAACCCTAACCTTAACCCTAAACCTAACCCTTAAAATAACCCTAACACTTACCCTAAACCTAATCCTAAACCTTACCCTAACACTAACCCTAACCCTAAACCTAACTCTAAATCTAACCCTAACCCTAACACTAAATCTAACTCTTAAACTAACCCTAACACTTAACATAACCCAAATCCTAACCCTTACCAT
>NW_026006314.1:0-5082 GCF_001458135.2 Marmota marmota marmota
CCGCATGCACACACAGCAACTGGTGACGCTGAGAGGCCCCGAGCCCAGGGTTTGCAGCATTTTTATACATTTTTTGGAGAGGGCAGGGACTTCACATACATCATAGCCTCTTTTAGCAAATCATCACACACTGCGGGGAAAATCAAATAACAACTCTAAAACATGATTAGCACATTCACTGGCAGGAACAAGTTGGGTAGGGGTGATTGGTCAGTACAAAAGGGGTATTTGTTTGAACTGATTGGTTTGAGCCAAGAGGGGTGTACGTGCTGAACTACATGGTTTCTCAACTTGTTATCAACCACCATAAACCACTGGGAGGGTCATCTTGCATCCCAGTTATTTCCCTGTCTCATGCTGATTGGTGGCTGCTAGGGGGCTGCTATGGATCCCCACCTAGCCTGAGTCAGGGACACCTGGCTCAGCAGATCTCTCCTGTTATTTGTAGATAAGCACATTCCCACCCTGCTAAGTTGTTGGGTGGGAATGTGCTTAGGAGTGCTCTGTGGGTTTTTCCAAGGACTAAGGTCATGTCCCTTCCTTGGACAGGCTTTGCTCTGAGGTAGAGGCTGGTTTTTCAACACCACATTAATAATCTGAAGGATTAAAAATCACATGGGTATCTTAATAGATACAGAAATAACACTTGATGAACTTCTGTACAGTTTCATGGTAAATCCTATACAAACCAACTATAAAAAAATTTATCTCAACATAATATAGATTATATGGAAAAAGTCTATGGAAATACTGAAAAACTTACAGCTTTTCTGTAAGCTCAGCAATGGTGAATAATGCAGTCTCACCATATGTGTTCAACTAAGTGCTGAATGTCTTAGAAAAACTAATTAAGGAAAAGACATGAAAGCCATACAAATATAAAAATAAATCATTGAAATATTTTGTTTGCAGTGGACATGATAATCTAAACACAGTAAATTACAGTATATAAGAGCAAAAAACTGTTATGTTATGCATTAAAATGATATATCTGAAAAGGAAGTTTAGAAAACAATTTCATTTGCAACAGCCTCAAAAAATAATAAAATAATTAGGAATAAACCAAGAAGTTGAAATACTTGTTCAATTTAATCCATAAATCTTTAATGAAAAAAAATAAGAAAATGCAAATAAAAGGAAAGATATTTTACTTTCATGGAAGAAATGAATACAGTTAAAATATTCATAATTCTCAAAGAGACTTACAGATTCAATGTGATTTTTATCAAAATATTGATATTTTTTAACCAAAATATGTCCATAAATTTCTATGCTCACTATATTTCTTTTGTCCCAGCTATTCTATTTGGGCTGCATACTAGACACAATTAAGTAAATTTACAAGAGGGAAAAGAGACAACTGAGATAAGCAATTGATATTCAAACACCTTTCTCTTTGAAATTCAACACTATTAAACATCTTGGATGAATTGTGATGCTTGAAATATGGATTTGCTGATAAGATATATGGTAGTGATGCTAAATATAAACTAAACATATGAAGAAAAATCTGGACTTTTTACCTATGCCTTCCATCAGCACCTCAATTTCTATTAGGGAAAACTATTTCCTACAGTATGTATCTGAGACTATAAGCATGACCAGATTCAACCACTCCTGTCCTGTTGAAGCCAGATTTAAAGTTAGGTAGTCAGTGTAGTTAGGTAAATCTGGGTCTAATATCTAGTAAGATCTAAAATGGAGGCCATGCGGGGAAACACAGGATAACTCATGGAATGTTAATTAAGTCCCAAGAAAAGCCCTAGGCCCAAAGTCCATCCCAAAGGAATGTTAATGAACAGCCCCAGCAGATTTGAAGATAGCCCATCCCAAATAAGTGTTAATGAAGTCCTTCCTGCTCAGACTACTTCTTTGGCCCACCTGTGTCCCACCCCTTGGGCCTTCCCACCTACATTCCATCACTGAAAGAACTATAAAAAGGGGAGACAACAGCCCTTCCACGGATTCCACCTCTTGGGTCCCCCTTCTTCCTCCCCGAGAAGTCTTTTCTGCTGTCCTTTAATAAACTTCTCATTTCTACTCTGACCTTTTTATTGTGGTGTTGTATTTGGTGCAGTGAAGTCATCTGGTTTTGGACTTATCTTTGGTGAGAGGATTTTTATTACCAATTCAAAATCATAACATGTTTTTGGTTTATTTGAGGTTTCTATTTCTTCAAATTCATTCTTGGTAAGGTATATTTGTATAGGAATTTGTCCATTTTTGTCTAGTTTATTGAGCTTGTTGACATATAACTATTCATAATGATATCTAATGATCTTTTGTATTTCTGTAGTGTCACTTATAATGTTTCCCTTTTAATCTCTGATTCTATTTATTTGAGTTTTCTTTCTTCCTAGTTAATCTTGCATGGGGTTTACCTATTGTGTTTATATTTTCAAAAAAAAAAAAAAACGCTTTTTTTTTTTTTTTACATTTTAGTCTCAATTCATTCTGATCTTTTTTTATTTCTTTCCTTCTACCTATTTTGTTCCTGTTTAGATAATACTTTTTGATGAAGTATAGGTGACCTTTTTTTAAAATCTGAGATCTTTTAATATTTTTGATGTGGACATCATGATTGCAATAAACTTCCCTCTTACTTCTGTTTTTGATGTATCTCCTAAGTTTTGATTTGCTGTGTCTCCATTTTCATTTGTTTCAAAAAATCTTTTAACTGCCTTTTTAGTTTCTTCTTTAACCCATTAGTTGTTCATCAATGAGTTGATTAATTTCCATGTATTTTTATAGCTTTGAAAGTTTTTCTTAGTATTTATTTTTAGCTTTATTGCATAGTAGCCTGAAAAAATACTCAATATGATGTCAAATTTGAAAAATTTATTGAAGAATGTTTTGTGTCTTATGATAACATCTAATTTGGAGAGTGTTCATCACACTGGTGAGAAAAATGTGTGTACATTAGCATTGCAAGGGATGTTCTGTAGATATCTGTTAGGTCCACTTGATCTGGGATACAACTTAACTCTGAAATTTCTTTGTTGATTTTCTATCTACCTGATATATAAATTGCATAAAAGAGGGCTGTTAAAATCCCCAACTATTATTATATTACAGTCTATTTCTCCCTTAGGTCTATTAATACTTATTTTATATATTTGAGTTTTTTGATATTGGGATGGGTCCAAGTATGTTAAGAATTATTATTTTCTCTGATAAATTGACACTTATATCATTATATAATGATTTTTTTTTACTGACTTTGATTCATTATCTATTAATCTAATATGGGTATGGATATTCTTATTTTATTTTAGCTTCCATTTGCATGTAATATCTTATTTCATCCCTTACTTTCAGTCACTCTATGTGTGTCTTTACAGATAAAGTATGTTTCTTGTAATCAGCATGGTTTGGATCAGTCACTTTATGTCTTTTAATTCGAGAATTTAAATCTATTTAGAGTCAAGGTAACTCTGGATAGGTAAGGTCTTCTATAGCTTTCTTTTTCTTTTTTAGTTGGGAATACCTCTCCCTTCCTCTATTTTTTTTGTTTGTTCTTTTTATATATACATAAGAGTAGAGTGTATTTTGACATATATACATACATAGAGTATTAACCACACTAATTAGGATACATTTTTGTGGTTATACATAATGTGGAGTTTCACTGGTGGTGTATTCATGTACAAACATAAGGAAGTTGTGTCCAATTCATTCTACTATATTTCTATTTTCATCCTGACTCCCTTCCCTTAATTCCCCTTTGTCTAATCCACTAAAATTTTATAGCTTTTATATAAATTGTTTTCTAGTCTTCTAAATTATGATCTTCCTTAGTGATTAAATGAATTACTTTAGTAGTGAGTTTTGATTCCTTATTATTTTTGTCTGTTATATATTTTGCTTTTTGATTATCATATACACAAACAATTTTATTATTTTAAAAAGCATATTTAAAATGATGGAGACTTAGTCAGATCCTAAGAATAAAAAACGACTTCAAAAAGAATTATAATACATTACAAAAGAAGACTCTCAAGTTGCATTATTTTTATTTTATTTTATTTCATTTTTTTAAATTTTTATTATTGGTTGTTCAAAACATTACAAAGCTCTCGATATATCATATTTCATACATTTGATTCAAGAAGATTATGCACTTCCATTTTTACTCCATATACATATTGCAGATTCACATTGGTTACATGTACACTTTTTTACATACTGCCATACTAGTGTCTGTTGTATTCTGCTGCCCTTCCTATCCTATGCTATCCCCCCATCCCCTCCCCTCCCCTATCCTCTCATCTTCTCTCTCTACCCCATCTACTGTGATTCATTTCTCTCTCTTGTTTTTTTTCCCTTTCCCCTCACTTCCTCTTATATGTATTTTTGTATAACAATGAGGGTCTCCGTCTTTACCATGCAATTTCCCTTCTCTCTCTCTTTCCCTCCCCCATCTTGTCCCTGTGTAATGGTGATCTTCTTCTCATGCTTTTCTTCCCTATTCTCTTCTTAGTTGCTCTCCTTATATCAAAGATGACATTTGGCATTTGTTTTTTAGGGATTGGCTAGCTTCACTTAGCATAATCTGCTCTAGTGCCATCCATTTCCCTGCAAATTCCATGATTTTGTCATTTTTAGTGCAGAGTAATACTCCATTGTGCATAAATGCCACATTGTTTTTATCCATTCATCTATTGGGGGGTATCTAGGTTGGTTCCACAGTCTAGCTATTGTGAATTGTGCTGCTATGAATATCGATGTGGCAGTATCCCTGTAGTACGCTCTTTTAAGGTCTTCAGGGAATAGTCCGAGAAGGGCAATAGCTGGGTCAAATGGTGGTTCCATTCCCAGCTTTCCAAGGAATCTCCATAATGCTTTCCAAATTGGCTGCACCAATTTGCAGTCCCACCAGCAATGCACAAGTGTACCCTTTTCCCCACATCCTAGCCAGCACTTATTGTTGTTTGACTTCATAATGGCTGCCAATCTTACTGGAGTGAGATGGTATCTTGGGTGGTTTTGATTTGCATTTCTCTGACTGCTAGAGATGGTGAGCATTTTTTCATGTACTTGTTGATTGATTGTATGTCCTCCTCTGAGAAGTGTCTGTTCAGG
>NW_026006315.1:0-5078 GCF_001458135.2 Marmota marmota marmota
CAGTATGAAGAGACAAGGAAAGAAAGGACCACAAGCAATGCAGGTCAACTCAACGTTAGAAGAGGTAATAGCTGCAATAGATGGAATGTCAGATAAAGAATTCAGGGTATACATGCTTCAGATGATCTGGAGTCTCAAGGAAGACATCAGACAACAAAATCAGACAATGAAAGATCACTTCGACAATGAATTACATAAACAAATCCAAGAAGCAAAATATCAGCTATACAGGGAGATAGAGGTTATAAAAAACAAACAAACAGAAATCCTAGAAATGCAGGAAGCAATAAACCAACTTAAAAACTCAATGGAGAATACTACCAGCAGAGTAGAACACTTAGAAGATAGAACATCAGACAATGAAGATAAAGTATTTCAACTTGAAAAGAACATAGACAGCTCAGCAAGACTGTTAAGAAACCATGAGCAGAACATCCAAGAAATATGGGATAACATCAAGAGACCAAATTTAAGAGTCATTGGGATACAGGAAGGGACAGAGTTTCAAACCAAAGGAATGAGCAATCTATTCAATGAAATAATACGAGAAAACTTCCCAGACTTGAAGAACGAGACAGAATCCCAAATCCTAGAAGCCTACAGGGGAGGGGGCGGCTCTGCCTCTCAGCAGGCCGCTGCGCCTGTTCTGCCGGTGGGTCGCAGGCCCCCCTACCTTGCAGGAGTGATTGGAAGCTCTGCCCCTCTGCGGGCCTCTGGGCCTTTTCTGTCGGTGGTCACAGTTCCGCCTACCTGGCCGGCGCGGGGGGTGGGGGGCGGCTCTGCCCCTCAGCAGGCCGCTGGGCCTGCTCTGTGGGTGGTCACAGTTCCCTCTACCTTGCCAGCCAGGGGGAGGAGGCGGCTCTGCCTCTCAGCAGGCCGCTGCTCCTCTTCTGCCGGAGGGTCTCAGGCCCGCCTTAAATATCAATTTTCTAGTCCAAAAAAGAGTCTAGAATATTGTGTAGTTTTATCTGAGATGAATGAATATTTACACAGAATTGTAAATAGATAAGTTTTGTAAAAAATAGAACTAATTTTTTTTCTGTTGCTTTACATGCACTGAGACAAATTGGGAAAGAGTTGGGTTGTGTCAAAGACAGGAGTTGAGTTTCTAATTCTGTCTATAGTAAGCAGATTCTGGTGCCCACATACCATGGGGGAGGATCAATTTGGTGGTACTTTTATCTAAGTAGCGTAGACATCTTTAGAATGATAAATCCTATCTCTCATGAAATAAAATATAAGTACTTCCATTAGGGCATTGAGTAGATCTAGCAGGAAAGACTGTTTCAGATAAAAGAGAAATGAAGACACTTTGTCCCCAAGCCATTCTCTTTTCCAAACAGACAAAATGAACTAAATGAACTGCCTGGGTGTGCTCTGACCTTATTTATAATATGAAGAAAATTGGAATTTAGGGGGTAGACTTCTTAATATTAATAGAAGATAGTCACTTTTAAGGTTTTTGTACCCACACACATATTACATAGTACACACAAAGGCCTTCCCTTTATATATACATATATTTATATACACATACACACACAAATATCTATATAAAAGACAGGAGTAGGATATAGTATCTCTGTCTCAACACGTTATGTTCTATATTCTGATAATGACAGAACACATAGCTCAATGGCCCAAGACAAAAGAAAGTTTTATTACTTATACATTTGAAGCAAATAAGGAAGCCACTCAGGGGTTACTAATAAGGAAAGAAACAGCAATTTCAAACTGTGTTTTGTGATAGCAAGCAGATTTCTGTTGACTGGGTATTTTGAATAATATCTCAGGCCTGAGGAAGAAGTGATTGTCCCTAAACATTTTATATTCAAGGCTTCTGGCACCTTGGTTTGTATGTATTAAGTTCAGAGAGTTAGAACCTGGTAATTGAAATGGTTAGGGTTTGGGCTTTGCATAATACCAGAAAAGTAAAATTAAGAGTTTTTTTTTTTAATCAATGATCTAAAACTGGGTCAAGATAGCACCTGTGATATATGATATCAGAGTTTCTAAAGGTAGAAATAATTTTTACAACAGAGGCAATCATATTTCTAATATAGCTTTGATTCTTAAACATTATTGCAACTGAACTGCATGTGTTAAACATATTCTTTGTGTGTGAGCACCCATGTGCTCGTGCTTGTATATAGGGATGTGTTTGTATGTATGTACAGTCCTTAGTCTTTAATTAATATAACTGTCTTTAATTGCTTTAGAGACAATTATCAAAAAAAGTTTTTTTTCAAAAAGTTATCGGAAGAAATAACGTAGACCATGGAAGATTACTCAAAAACATCTTTTAAAAAGTCATTCACCAATATTATGATAATATTATCATTGGCTATCTTGTAAGACTTTTATTTTTATACATATTTTTATGAAACTTTCTTTTAAAGTGCATGGTTAGCGTTTATAATAAATGAAAATAAATATTATAAAAATATCATGCAATATTATTATTTTATTCAGATATGCACCTGATAAAGAATCTGATAAATATTATCTTTTTATATCACACTAAAATGTTAATGTTTTCTTAAAGATGATGCTCATTTTATGTGAGATTATTTGACATTTCAATCATCCTCATTATCATAGTCTTTATTAAACATTCCTACTGTCATAGCCCCTGTTCATATGGCATAAAATAAAAATACCTTATTGGAGTTTACTTTCAAAGAGCTTTGAACTTTCTTTTTTTTATGAAAGTTTTTATTTATTAGTTGGACTTTTCATGTTATTTTTCAGTTGATCTGATTGTGTAATGACCTTTAAGATTCTGTTGATTATAAATCCGAGCTCATCACCATTTCATGTGCTTCTTTTCCCAGGAGAAGCACAATATAAGTAATAGGATATGTGATAGTAGTAAGTTTTTCTTGCTTCTTGCAACAAATAAGGGGGAAAAATCCCAAGATTAATAAGTGGTTGTCAAAATCAGACAACTTTGAGTTCATAATAAAAATTGTTAAAATTGGAGAATATGAAACAGAATGAATTGTCTCACAAAATTACAATCTCTTACACACACACACACACACACACACAGAGAAAAGTAGCAATTTTATGATTATAGTTAAGGTATATGTCTTTAGACCAGAGAATATGGCAATTTTTAAGATTAATTTCAATTATTCTCTTCAGTGATTTCAAAAGTTTAAAAAGATAAAATCTGTTTTCCTTGGAAAATATTGGACTCTTTTATTAAGACAAGAGTGTTTAAGCTAATTCAGCCATTTGTTTTTATATGTTTCAACTCTGTTTATTATGGACATTATTTGATCTATGTCAGAATCAGAGCAGTGACAGAACATGATGGTTAAAGACTCTGTTAAAAAAAATCTTGTTAGAACTAAAAAATTCAGCAAAATTGCAGGATACAAAATCAGCATACAAAAATAGGACTTGTTTGTTGTGAAGAAGCTTTTTAGTTTAATATAATTTCATTTATTTATTTTTGTTTGTAACCTGAGTGTTTGGTATGGTATTCAAAAAATCATTGGCAAGGTCAGTGTCTAGGAGAAAAGGAAATTTATGAATTATGAAAAATATATTTGCAAATCACGCATTTGATGAAGTGTTAATAAGAACTCAAACACAATCATATGACCCAATTAAAAAAAATAGGCAAAAACCTGTGATGGCTTGGACCTGTAATGTCTCCTGAAAACCTCATGTTTTGAAAGCTCATTCCCCAGTGCAGCAAGGATGAGAGTTGTGGTTTTAAGCAATGATTAGATGGTAGTGCCTGTAGGCGGATCAGTGGATTAATCCATTTTATGTATTAATAATTTGAATAGACTACTACTGGGTGATACCTGTAGACCTGTGAAGCATGGATAGAGAAAGTATGTCACTGGGGTGTGACCTTGGAGTATATCTGTTCAGGGGTCTTTCCTCTCTTCTCTCTCCTTCCTGGTTTCCATAAGCTGAGCAGTTTTTCTCTACCATGCCTTTCTGCTCTGATACTATCCCCTACCTCAGATGCAGATCAATGGAATCAGCTGACTAAAGACTGAGACCTCTGAAACCATGAGCCCAAAATGAAGTTTTCCTTCTTTTAAATGTTCCTTTCTGTTATTTTGATTACAGCAATGGAAAGCTAACTAACACAGGACCTGAAAAAATATTTCTTTAAGAAATAAATAAAAATGACCAAAGGTATTTAAAAAGATGTTCAACATCACTACTTATTAGAGAAATGCAAGTCAAAGGCATTATGATGTATCACCTCACATCTATTAGAATAGCTATCATCAAAAAGACAAGAATTTATAAGTGTTAGTGAGGACTTAAAGAAAAAGAAACCGTTGAACACCTTTGATTGGAATATAGATTGGAGCACCCATTATGGAAATCAGTACAGAGCTTCTTAAAGAAAAATCATGTAACCATGCAATAACTCTGTTGAATATACAACCAAAGGAAATGAAGTCATCACTTCATGAAGGTATCTGCACTGTCCTGTTCATTTCAATATTATTCACAACAACCAAAATATGTGGAAACAAACTAAATCTAATTGTTTATGGATGGAAGAATGGATAAAGAAATTATGATATACATACATAGCATAGAATATTTTTTCAGCCTTAAAAATGAATGAAGAGAGAACCTGATATTTGTCACAACATGCACAAACTTGAAGAGCATTAAACTAAATGAAATAATTCAGATACAGATAAGTAATATGTGATCTCACTTAACATGTGCAATAAAAAATGCAAATTTACAGATATAGAAAATAAGTCAGTTGCTACCAGGGGTAAGGTGGCCAGCTGGAAAGTTATAAGGAGATGCAACCTAAGAAGTGTAATTCATTCTTTTACCAAAGGTAAATAGAAAAACATAAATAAGCTTATGCTTATTTTAATGTCTCCTCTTCCAGACAGCAAATATTCAATTGTCCATATTTATCATTTTTACATATTTTAAAATACATCCTATGCCAAATGTTTATATAAATAACATGAAATATTATGTAATATTGTTTTGCTCTTTATTAACTTATAAAAGCATTAAAACTATATATATATATATATATATATATATATATATATATATATATATATATA
>NW_026006316.1:0-2355 GCF_001458135.2 Marmota marmota marmota
AAGGCTAGGGTTATCAATGGAGTTTGGTGTAGTGTTACGCAAGGTGTAGGTTTAGAGTTAGGTTTAGGGATAAGTTCAAGTTTAGGGTTAGTGCTAGGGTAGGGTTTAGAGTAAGGTATAGGTCTAAGTTTATATTTATGGTAATGGTTAGGCTTTGAGTAAGGTTTAATACTAAGTCTAGGGTTGAGTTTAGGGTTAGGGTTAGGTTTGGGTTATGCTTAAGGCTAGATTTAGGGGTGAAATTCGCTCTAGGTTTTGTGTTAGGTTGAGGTGTAGAGTTAAGGCTATGAGTAATGTAAGACCTAGGATTGTGATTAGGGCTAGTTGTAGGATTAGGGTTATGGCTATGTCTAGTGTTGGGTTTAGGTTTACGGTTAGGGTCAGGTTTAGAGATAGGTTAAGTGTTAAAGGCAGGGTCAGTGTAAAGTTTAGAGTTAGAGTTAGAGTTAAGGTTAAATCCAGAATTGGAACTAGGTTATGTCTAGGGGTAGGGTTAGTCTTTGCGTTAAGTTAAGGGTTATTGTTAGGGCTAAGGCTAGGTTTTTGTTTAGGTCTACAACTAGAGTTAAAGCTAGATTAAGGATTAGGTTTAGGTCTAGGGCTAGGGATAGGGTCAGGTTTAGGTATAAGGTTACTGGTAGGGCTAGTGTTATGGTTTGGAGTTGCATTAGGGTCAGGTTTAGACCTAGGTTAGTGTTATGGTCAGTATAAAGGTCAGGGTTAGGGTTAAGATTTGGGATAGGGTTAGAGCTAGAATGAGGGCTAGGGTTAGGACTATTAATTGGTGAGAGTTTTGATTAGCCTGAGGATTAGGGATAGGTCTAGGGTTACCATTAGGGTTAGGCTTTTGCTTAGGGTTAGAGATAGGTTTAGAGCTAGTGTTAGGGGTAGGGTTAGGGTTCAGGTTAGGTTTAAAGCTGGTGTAGGGCTCGGATTAGGAATAGTTTTTGTGTTAGTGTAAGGGTAAGTTTAGGGCAACAAGTAATGTAAGAACCAGGGTTACAATTAGGATTAGCTTTATGGTTAGAGTTAGTGGTAGTTCTAGTGTTAGTGTTAGATTTAAGGTTAGGGTGATATTTAGAGCTAGAGTTACTTTTAGGATAGGAGTCAGGGTCAGGGTTAGTTTTAGGGTTTGAGTTAGGATTTGAATTAGGGCTAGGTTTACTGTTAGGGTTTGGTTTAATGTTAGCGTTATGTTTAGAACCAGGGTGAGTGTTGGGATATGAGTCAGGGTCAGGGTTAGTTTTAAGGTTAGGGTTAGGACTCCATTAGGGCTAGGATTAGTTCTTATATTAGTTTAGGGTTTGGTTTAAGTTAAGGTTTAGGGTTAGGTCTTTTGCTTGGTTTTGTTTTAGTCCTAGGGTTAGAGTTAGGGCTAGTTTTACAATTAGTATTAGGTTTAGGGCTAGTGTTAGTGTTAGGCTTAGACTTAGAGTTAGGGTTACATTTATAGTTAGGTTAGATCTAGGATTTGGCTAGGATTAAGGAAAGGGCAAGGGTTAGGGCCAGGGTTAGAGTTATGGTAAGGGATAAGTTTAGAACTAGGGATAGGGCTAGTGTGAGAGTTAGAGTATAGTAATAGGGCTAAAACTAGAGTTAGGGTTTGGGATAGGTTTAAATTAGGGCTAGGATTAGGGCTACTATTAGTGTTCAGCTTAGGCCGAGTGATAGGGATAGGGTTAGTTTTAAGTTTAGGATAAAGAATGGCGTTATAGCTAGTTTTAGACGTAGGGTGAGGTTTAGAGTTAGGGTTAAGGGTAGGGTTGGGGTAAGGGTTATGATTAAGGATAGGTTTAGGGCTAGGATGAGGGGTAGTGTTTGTATTAGATTCAGAGCTAGGATTAGTGCTAGGGTTAATATCAGGTCTAGGGTTGTGGTTAAAGATAGTTTTAGGGTTAGGCTTATGGCTATGTCTAGTGTAAGCGTTAGGTTTAGGGTAAGGGTCAGGTTTAGAGCTCAGGGAATTATTAGGATTAAGATTTGGCTTAGGTAAGGATTTAGGTTTACAGCTCAAATTAGCTTTAGGGTTAGGGTTAGGGGTATAGTTAGTGTTTGTTTTAAGGTTCAGGTTTGGTTTAGGGTAATTGATACCATTAGAATTATTGATAGGGCTAGAGTTAGGCTTAGGGTTAGCATTAGGGTAAGTGTTATGGTTAGGATAATTAATAGGGTTAGAGCTTAGGTTAGAACTAGAGTTATGACCTAAACCAAATCCTAATGCTCAATCTAGCCCTAACCCTAAGCTGACAACTAATATTGACCCTGACTCTGAACCTAAAACTAACCCTAACTCTAAATATCACCCTAACCCTAAACCTAACCCAAACACTATACCTAGCCCTAACCCTAACCCTA
>NW_026006316.1:3866-5078 GCF_001458135.2 Marmota marmota marmota
CTAAATCTCACCATACCACTAGTCCTAACACTATTGCTAATCCTAAACTAGCTGTAACCCTAGCCCTAGCCCTAAAACAAAACCAAGCCTTGCTCTAACCCTAAAAATACCATATACCAAACCCTACCACAATAACTAGCAATAACCCTAGCTCTAATTCGAGTCATAGGCCTAAAATTCACCATGATCCAACTCTTATCCAAACACTAAACCTAGCTCTATATATCACCCTAACTCTAAAGTTAATACTAACACAAGACCGAGCCCAAATCCTAACCCTAAAACTAACCCTAATCATAACCCTAGTTCTTACATTGGAAATAGCCCTAACCCTAACAAAAAATAGCCCTAATCCGAGCCCTAACTAGATTTAACACTAACCCTAACCCTAACTCTAGCCCTAAACCAAACTCTATACATATCCCTAACCCTAGCTCTAACACTATCCCTTACGCTAAGCCAAATCCTATCCATAATGTTAAACCTAGTCCTAATCCTAATATTTAGCCTAAACCAAACACTAACCCTTAAACCTTATACCTAAACCTAACCCTAACACTAGTCCTAGACCTAAACCTAATCCTAAATCTAGCAATAACTCTAGCCATAGACCTAAATCTAAACTTAGTACTAGCCCTAACAAAAACCAGTAACCTAAAACAAACACTAACCCTACCCCTATACATAAACCTAGTCCTAATTCTGGCTTTCCCCCTAACCCTAAAACTTACTTGAACACTGAACCTGACACTAACACTAAACGTAGCTCTAAAACTGAACCTAAACCAAAATCTAAATTTAACACTAGACCTGGCCATAGCCCTAACCATAAAACTAGCCCTAATTAGAATGCTAGATCTTACATTAACCATAGCACTAACCCTAGGCCTAAACCTAACACAAAACCTAGCCCTAATCCGAGGCCTAAACCTACCCTAAGCATAACCCTAACCCTTACCCTAGCCCTAACTGTAACCCTAACCCACACCTTAGTCCTACCCCTAGCTCAAAGCTTAACCCTTGGCCTAAACATAATCCTAGGACTAACCCTAACCATAACCATAACCCTAGCCCTAATCCTAACGTTAATTCTAGGCCTAACCCTAGCTTTAACCATGGCCATTACCTTAAATTTAACCCTAACCCTAATGATAACACTAGGTCTAACTCTAACCAAAACCCTAACACAAATCATAAACCTAAACCTAGACC
>NW_026006317.1:0-5078 GCF_001458135.2 Marmota marmota marmota
CTACAAAATGTAACTACAAGTTATATAGCAACACATTCTTAGCCATCTTTTTCTTTTCACTGTTTCATATAATTGTAACTAACCCCTTAATGCCCCCTTAACCTTGTTTATCTTTCAGTTACTTTCAAGATGTGCAATACCAAACCATGAATGAGCAGCATGCATTTCAACTTTTAGTTTTCCAAAAGTTTTATATCCGATTGTTACATAGTCTGGAATGAACCTCAAGTACCACTGATGTGATACTTGTGGACATTATCTTGTCTACACACAGAGAAAATTTACTCATACTGACCTGTTAAATCTCTAATTCTGAAGAACTAAAGCACTAGAGGGCCAATGAAATTGGTAAAGTAGGATCAGGGCTGGGAAATGCACAGAGACCTACATCTTTTCTCTGTCCCCTGATGCCTGTGTGATGACTGGTTTCTTAATGTAAAAGAAAATAATAAAATCTTAGTATTCTCTGTGTGATTATGAGATCAACAGAGCTACTCTCAAAGGCATGTCTACAGACAATTTGTACAAAAAAAAAAGCAGGAAAAATCTTTTCTGTATGGGAAAAGCACCAAATCCTTTATTACATGTGCATCATTTAAAAAAAAAATCCTTTATTTTTTTACACCTTCTCTCTTTTAAGATATCTGGAGCAGATTGATTTGCTTAAATTTTTAAATGTGTGTTTATATATCTCTCTTCATATATATTCTCTTAAAAATCTTTTTTTTTTTTTTTTCAGGAATTGTGCTCCAAGCTACCTTCATAGAATAAAAGCAAGAAATACAAACTATTGCCTGAAATCCCAAGTAGAAGACAAACAAGAGAGAGAAATAAAAAAAAAAAAACACTCACAAAGGAAGTTTTTTCTTAGGCATCTTTCCTTTTCCCTCTGAGAGTACTACTTTTAAAAACGAGAGCAAAAATCTGAGATGATAGAGGAGGCATCCTGGGGAAGAATCTATCCTGTCTCTCTAAGGTGTGCTGCAGCTGCAGGGAGTGGAGATGGCTGTTTCTTTGTCTGAAATAAGCCTTCCACAAGCATGATTTTGAACAGTGAAATTCTACTTATTCTTCGAATCTCATTTCAATGGTTTCTTTCAGAGAATCTTTTCCATACCCTTCAGAGCAGGTAAGGGAAGGAGACTTACTGCTTTAACCAGCAATTTTTGTTACAGTACTTGCCACAAAATATTATTTAAAAATTCATTTTGAAATTTTTTATGTCTGTTGCCCATGCTGGAATATAATCACCATGAGAAAAAGACTTATTATCTTTTTTTTTTTTTTTGGCCATTTTTCTTGTGGTAGTTGAATGTAGTGTCTTTAATAACATATGGTCCTGAGATAATTTTAGCCAATTTTACACACTGCAGGGATATTTATAAAATTGGGGAAAATACATTTCTCATGCAGAGTTCTCATAAATGGAGTACATCATCTATCCATTTTATTTTCAGAAGAGCTTACTTTCAGATGTGCAAAACACTCAAACATTTACAAAGAATGTATCCATGACATCTTTAACCTACTCCTTTGTTCACTCTTAGGAGAAAATAAAAAGACAATTCAGAGTGTATAAGTCTAGGAAATTCGAAATGATTTTTCCAAAATTCTATTCACAGGAATGAATGAGTATCATTAAATTTGATTAATCCTAAAGAGAGCTGGGAAGCAGTGTAGGATTCTCAGACACTGAAAAGAAGGTGATGTTAATTGCTGAGTTCCAGGATAAAGATGACTCTTCTCTGCTTAAAACTGTGTTCATTCCAGGTTCCCCAAATTAAGGGAAATTGACTTTTCTCATATTGCTTCCTAAAGTCCTTAGAGGTGAGGTTCAAGCCCAGGAGAATTGCTGGGTTTTCACCCTCAGATGGCTATATCCCAAGGCTATGGACAAATAACGTAAAAATGCAAAAGTCAAGCAAATATGTTTGCTAGTAGATGCTGAAGGTTCATGCATCATATTAGTAAGCAAATCATGGAAAAGATAAGGTTCAAAGAGCATTTAAGAAGCACGGCTAGAAAAGGATTGCCAAAAAGGCCATTACTATCTAAATCCCTAACTGGTTCATGTTCTAGGATAATATCCATGTTTATGTGTACTAACTTCTAATATGATAAGGCTATAAAATATCTGGACCCTTGCTATTAAGGGAGGTTAGTTAAAATAGATTCCCTATAATAATCAAAATGTCAAATGAGGGCTCAGTCCTACAGACAGACACATATATACGAAGGTAATGAAAAATATATAGATTGATAGATACTTGCATGTATATGTACATACATACACAGATAAATATGCAGATAGATATGCAAATATAAATACACAGACATATATAGAGGCAGACAAAGGTAGTGACATACATAGGTGGATGGAAAGATGGATGGATGGATCGATGGATGGATGGGCAGTCGGGCAGATATATTATCAAAGCCAACATTATCTTGTTTTATTTTCTAGTTTAGATTGACTTTTTAAAATAAAAATGTGAATGAGGTATCTCTGAAGGTCTAATAACTTTAATTTTCAACAGGGCAAAATTTTAAGGTATCTCCTTTTACCTGACAGTACCACTTTAGGGTAGTCAGATTTTTGAAAGAGTGGATGCTACTCTGTAAACTAACAAAAGGAATGATCACAACTGCCACTGGGTCCCTTTGCCCCAAATAGCATTTACAAGTTGCAAGTAGTTCCACTTAAATTGAATGTTGAAACAAAATTTTAATCATAAATCTGGTTGAGATCATTAGATTTCTAAGAGATAAAGCATCTAAAATTAGAGACGGTCAGATGAGAGGAAAATGAAGGTGAAGGCCTGGTAACCAGAGTTGTCTCCTGACCATAACCACAAAAACTACTTTCCTTTGAACCTAGTAGAATGTAAACCATAATAAAAGACCACTGAATCTTTAATGCCAAATAGTTTCCACAAAGTTATTTAAGAAAAAAAAATTTATTCACACAAAGTAACATTATTTCTTCAAGTTGTCTATGTGATTTAAGTTAAATGATAGGAATTTTTTCCTAGCATTGGCTCTAGCAGATAGCATTGAATTACTGCTCAAAAAATGAATACTATTACTACCTTTATTTTTTATTCCACTGAATTTTTTGAATAAGACATTTTGGAAATAAAGACTTCAAGAAGGACAACTTCCAGGATTAGGGGTGTCAGTGGATTCTGCTATCAAAATGTGCTGCTAGAAAGAAGAGTAGCCACCTCTGTCACCTCTTGATTTTCTTTCCCAGAAATGGAGGCAATTAGGACAAATTTAAATCTAATAAAAGTCCTCTAACATTTTTTCTATATGCAGATGGTATTTTAAATTCCTCTAATATTTTAGGGAGGAATTTAAAGCATTCTGAAAATTAATTTGTGAACTCACTAAAGCTGGGGTTTCTTTCATTCACATTTTTACCTTCATTGATTAACCCCAGGAACATCAAAGCTTATTTCTATTAAAGATTTGTGGTTTGAACACTGTTTTGGTTTGGATAAGACTCACATGTGAGATAATACAAGAAAGTTCAGAGAAGAAATGATTGGGTTGTGAGAACCATAACCCAGTCTGTCAATTAATCCCCTGATGGGTTTGACTGGTAACTGGAGGAGGTGGAACATTGGGCATGGGGCTTTGGGTATATATTTGTATGTGGTGAGTGGAGTCTTGCTCTCTGCTTTCTGATCACCATGTGAGCTGCTTCCCTCTGCTAAACTCTTCCACCATGATGTTCAGCCTCATCTTGAGCCCCAAGGAATGGACCTGGCTGTTTATGGACTAAAAACTCTAGAACCATAAGCCTCCAAATAAACTTTCCCCCTTCTACTATTATGTTGGTGGGATCTTTTAATCATAGTGACAAAAAAGCTGACTAAAACAAACAACTTCAGCATGTAGCCACAATTCAAGAGACTCATGATACAGAGTGAGAGCTCTGCTCAGGCTGCTAGATTCTACCAGATGGAGATGGACACCAAATATAATAAACTAAACTAAACACTATATTCCAAGGATGTAAAGGCCATATAAATGAAAAATAAAGGAGTGTAGCAAAGAAGAGGAATGAGAGAAATTTTAAATAGAGTTGTTAGGGTAGGCCTTGCAGAGACATTTGATTATAAATTTGAGGAAGTAGTAGTAAACCTTGGTGATACCTGTTGAAGGATCTTTCCTGAAAGAAGGACCTTCCAGTGTTACAGTGTTAGGGTAAAGCATATCTGTCATGTGTATGAGATGGTAAGGAAGAGAATATAACCAGAGAGAGTTGAGCTGCTGGGAAAATGGCATAAGCTAACAGAAAGGGATTGGGTCCAGGTGAAACATGGCTTCACAAATCCTGGTGAGGATTTTTTTGCATCTATTCTGAGTTAAATGGGAGATTTTCAAATTGCAAGATTTTGAAAAAGGAGTAATAGGATGTGGATTTATGTTTTAAAATAATGTGCACCTCTGTGTGGTATGGAGAAGGGAAGGGAAATGAATAAACAAGAAAAGGTTATGCCATTAGTACAGATAAGACTTAGTGAGGTCTTGATTGGAGGCCAGGTTCACAGAGCAGGCGGAGCAGTGAGAATTGACCAGACTCTGGATGTATTTGGGTAGAAGGAGCAACAACATATTCTAATGGATTTACATCTTTATTTATTTATTTATTCTAATTAGGCATATATGACAGCAGAATGCATTTTGATTCATTGTACACAATTGCAGCACAACCTTTTGTTTCTCTGGTTGTACACAATGTAGCATTGCACCATATGTGCAGTCATATGTGTACCTAGGGTAATAATGTCCATCTCATTCTACCATCTTTCCTGCCACCATTCCCCCTCCCCACACCTCCTTCCCACTTGTTCAATCAAAGTTCCTCCATTTTTTTCCACCACCCCCCTTCACATTATGGGTCAGCATACACTTATCAGAGAGAACATTTGGCCTTTGTTTTTTTTTGGAATTATCTTACTTAGCTAAGCATGATATTCTCCAATTCCATCCATTTACCTGCAAATGCCATAATTTTATTCTCTTTTAATGCTGAGTAATATTTCATTATGTATATATACCACAATTTA
>NW_026006318.1:0-5073 GCF_001458135.2 Marmota marmota marmota
GCTGGTCTGGCAAAAGAGTAATAAAATAGATAAATTTCTTGGCATGTTTGTCTTATTAAAAAAAGAGAAAAGGCAAAAGTAAAGTCCATAAAGAATATAAAGGGGGAATAATTCTGATTCAGATTAGACTTAAAGGAGTATGAAAAATTTTGCCTTAATCCATGTTGGTTAATTTTGACCTCCTGAGGATATTGTGCAATACCTGGAGAACTTTTTATTGTCACAAATGTGTGTACTGGGGGAGGTTGCTACTGACATAGTTGGTAGAAACCAGTGCTACTGCTGCTGCTGCTGCACATCCGACAACACACAGGACAGCTTCCTGCAACCAAGAAGCATCCAGAATGAAATGTCAATAACACTGAGAATGAAAAACTCTGAACTGGCTGACAGGCTTCTAGGAAAACTTTAATAAGAGAAATTGGCCTCAGAAGAAGCTGAAAATCTGGATAATGCAATAATCAGAGAAGATATTGAATCATTTTCCATGAATCTTCCTATTCCCCAAAAGTACAAGGCAAATAAATTCTACCAGGTGAGTTCTACCAACACTTCAAGTAATACATAATTTTCATTTCATCTAAACAGTTTTAGAGAATAGAAAAAGATGAGAATCCAAGAAACTCATTTATTAGCAAAGCATAACCTTGATACTGAAACCAAACAAAGACACCATAAAACTAGAAGCTATAGGCCAATGTTCTTTTTAAAAGATGCAAAATCCCTGGATAAAATATTAGTAAATCAAATTGAATGTATATTAAAGAATGGGTCATCATAATCAAGTGTGGTTTATTTTTTTTCAAGATTTTTTATTTGTTCTTTTTAGTTATACATGACAGTACAATGTATTTTTTTTTATCTTTTCAGCATTTAATAATACAAAGAAAGGAAGTAAAAGACAATCGCTACCTATAAGCAATATTGCCAGGGGGTAAACTGTTACATCAAGTAGGACCTAGGTGATTTCAGACATCATAGCACTCAGGTGGACAACCAACTCTACCCTATCTTGGTGTTTAAATCCAGGTTTTTACAATTTACCAAAAGAGGAGGAGAAAGAAGATGATAGCTTTGCATTACCATAACCAAAACATCCAACAAGAACAATCTAAATGAGGAAAAGTTTATTTTAGCCCAACATTTCTGAAGTTTAGTCCAAGGTTGGCAGAGTCCCTTACTCTGGGTACAAGATGAGGCACAACATCACGGTGGAAGGGCCCCCAATAGGAAGTAGCAACTTTTAAAATATAATGCAGTGTTGTCCTCAAGCAATTTCATCTGCTGCCTCGAGAGTGCAGCAATCAGCATGAAGGTAATGTCTGCCCTCCTGCAGCCTCTTTTTCCTGCTCCTCACTCCTCTACAAGACCACAGCCAAGATACGATTCTTTAAGGTTAGGAATAATGCATGGTATGGGTTCTCACCCTTCTAGTTAATGCTGTTTTGAGGTTGTAGGCAATGCAGTAATGGGGGCAAGGTATTCAGAGTCCAAAAATTAAAGCAAAATAGTTGTATTAAGAGGCAGCATGATCTGATATGCAGATTCTAAGGAATCTATTTTAAAATTAGTACAAGTAATAACACTACTAGAATTGGCAAGCAAGTTTACCAAAGTCACAAAAATAAATGTTTAACATACAAATATCAACCATATAAACTAGCTATGAAAAAATCCATAATTAAAACCCAGAAAATAATTTCATTACAATACAATCAAAAAGAAAATAAAATAGAAAAAACTAACAGAAGATGAATTGGAAGGGTCGATATTATTAAATAAAGATTTCCTCTAAGATATGTCTGTAATTTTAATATGAATATTGTAAAAATTGGAGTGGGCTTTTTCATAGAAACTGATTAGCTAATTTTAAATTTCTTTTTTTTAAATTGCTTTTTTAATTTTTTAAATACATGAGAGCAGAATGCATCACAATTTTTATTACACATATAGAACACAATTATTCACATCTCTGTTTTATATAAAGTATGTTCACACCAATTCATGTCTTCTTACATGTACTTTGGATAATGATGTCCATCACATTCCACCATCAATGCTAACCCCCTTCCCCCTCCCTTCCCCTCCTACCCCTCTGCCCTATCTAGAGTTCATCTATTCCTCCCATGCTCCCTCTCCCTACCCCACTATGAGTCAGTCACCTTATATCAGAGAAAACATTCGCCATTTGTTTTTTTGGGATTGGCCAACTTCACTTAGCATTATCTTCTCCAACTGCATCCATTTACCTGAAAATGCCTTGATTTGTTCTCTTTTATTGCTGAGTAAAATTCTATTGTGTTTGTATGCCACATTTTTTATCCATTCATCTATTGAAGGGCATCTAGGTTGGTTCCACAGTTTAGCTATTGTGAATTGTGCTGCTATAAATATTGATGTGGCTGTGTCCCTGTAGTATGTTGTTTTTAAGTCTTAGGGGTATAAACTGAGGAGAGGGATAGCTGGGTCAAATGGAGGTTCCATTCCCAATTTTTCCAAGAAATCTCCATACTTCTTTCCATATTGGCTGCATCAATTTGCAGCCCCAAGTGTGGTTTATTTTAAGAATAAAAACTTCTTTCAACATAGGAAAGCTACCCATGTAATTTACCCATGATCCAAGCAAAGGAATAAAACCACATGATTTTTTGAGTACATGCAGAAGAAGAATCCAATAAAATTCAACATGCATTCATAGTAATAATAATAAAGTCTTAGGGAAACAATGAGAGAAATAAACTATTTTAAAGTAATAATCATATAAAAGTATCTTCCAGAAAGCAACTGCAGACATATTTAATGGTGAAACATTAGGCCCAGCTCCATTAAAGTCAGAAGTAAAAAGTAATAAACAGTCTTCCCACTGTAGGAGTCATTAATATTTGAAACGCAAAGACAAAATTTTTACTTTTTGAAAAAGATGTGACTGTCTGGCTAGAAAACCTAAAAACAAAACCTTCATATCCTTAGATCCAATGTTAAGAGTTTAACAGAATGGGTGGAAGACAAACATGGAATAATAATTTTATTATGCAAAATAATAATCTATTAAAATAAAAAAGAAAAAGGGATACATTTATAGTATAATAAAGTTGTAAAATACCAAGAAATAAACCTGGGCTAGAGATATAGCTCAGTGGTGGTGCACTTGCCTGGGATGTGTGAGACCTTGGGATCTGAGTTTCAGTACTGCCGAAAAGAAAAGAAATTTTATTTTGCCCAGAAGTAAACTTATCAAAAACAGTGCAAATATTTAATGGAGAAAATTATAAGTTTATTGAAAGAAATAAATGAAGGTTCTAATAAATTAATAAATATATTTTTGTACACAGGAAAGTGAAATACTGTCAAAATATCAATTCTCCCCAAATGAATCTGTAAATTCAATGCAATCACACACAAAAAACAGAATTTTACTTATAACCTGAGCAGATGACTCCAAAATTCATAGGCAGTGCAATATTGATAAAGGAAGAAGAAATAGAGTAATGTAACTGTCCCATGAATATGCTCAAAGTAGCATTTCAAATCAGTGGGGAAAGAATACCTCAATAAATGGTGTTAGCACAAGTGGCTAACCATTTAGGAAAATATTAAGTTCAGTTTCTTTCTAAACTGATTTGTAAAACTATAATTAAAATGTTACAGATAAAAACACATGAATAAAAATATTAGAAAAATTGTAATGTATCAATGATCTTGGGGGCAGGAAAGCTTTAGTAGTTCCTTAGGGCTGCTGTAGCAAATGAACACAAACAGCATGGCTTACAACTGGAGATATCTATTGTCCCACGGTGTGGAGGCCACAAGTCTTAAAACAAGGTGAAGCAGGGTTTGTTCCTTCTGGAAGCTCTGAGGGACAATCGTTGAATGCCTCCTCCTGACTTCTGGAGGCTGGTGACAATCCTTGGCTTTTCTTACCTTGTCAATGCATCTCTCCCATCTCTGCCTGGATTGTCACATCATTGCCCCCCTGTAGTATCTCCTCTTCACATAAGGACATTTCTCATTAGATTTAGGGCACAGCTGGAGAATCTGACTGGATCTCTTCTTCAGATCTTTATCTTAATTACATGTGCAAAGACCTTTTTTCCAAATAAGGTCACATTCATGACAGCTTCCAGGTGGATATATTCTTTTTTGGAGTGGCCATCATTTATCACACTACTAAGGCCTTCTAAATTAAAAGGTAAGAGACTCATAACTTTGTCTTCTTTGAAAATAAAAACCTTATGAAAAAGGCAGCATAAGTAATGTAGTAGGCAAACCACTTGTGAAAAACAAGTACAATATATCTTTTAGAGTTCTTTAAGAAGAGAATTAAAATTAAGAATATGTAATTTTCAAAATTCCTATAACTCCATAAGAAAAACACAAACAACCCAAGAGAGAAATGACCAAGTATTCAACAGTTAAGAAGAGGAGGAATTAAATTATGTAAATAAAATATAAATACACATAAATTAGATTAAATAAACAGATGATCAATGGCATTAGTATCCAAGAAATGAACATTAAACTGATACCACTTTGTGACAATTGAATTGGTCAATATTAATGTTTAATAATATTTGGTGCTGGTAAAAATAGGGGGAAATGAGAATTTTCATACCGTGTTGGTTGGTATAGATAATTTCAGTGTTGTTCTGCTTATATAAAAAGTTTAAATACCTATTTTTGAAACAACTATATGCATTGAAAAGAAACATGTTTGTTCATTTTCAAGAGTTCTAACTTGAAAATAAAGTAAATGCTCATTAATATGAGGACTATTTGCCTAAACTGTGGAGGATGAACTATACCTCCATGTAATAACAGGAGTAGTTCTCCATCATATTATTTAGACAAAGTCTGGCAATATGTAAAATATAGGTACAGTATAGTATTGTTTATATTATAAAACACAGAGAAAACAATATTATATATATATATGTGTGTGTGTGTGTGTGTGTATATATATATATATATATATATATACTCATATATACTCATAACTTTGTCTTTTAATGTGTGTGTGTGTGTATATATATATATATATATATATATATATACTCATATACTCATAACTTTGTC
>NW_026006319.1:0-1775 GCF_001458135.2 Marmota marmota marmota
CTGGGATTGTGGCTCACTGGCAGAGCGTTCATCTAGCATGTTTAAGGTACTGGGTTCAATCCTCAGCACCATTTAAAAATAAATAAATAAAATTATTGTGTCCATCTATAAATTATATATAATTTTTTTCCAGGAGTGGAGATGTAGCTCAGAGGTAGAGTACTTCCCTAGCATTCACAAGGTCCTAGGTTCAATCCCTAGCACCCCATTCCACCCCCAAATGTACATATATGTATACTTCAAATACCCCAACAAAAAAGTTGAGAAATTAGCATTAGAGAAGAAATGTGAAATTGTACCTTAACTTGCTTTTTAACATGATTTTATAGGCCTTAAAGATTTATAAATATTTGTATTCATTATAGTATGGAATGCTTCTATAAAACAAGTCCATGTTACTGTTTTCTACTAAGAAAAACACTATCTAAAAAGCTATCAAAGATCTATTGGTGAATGTTTTGAGAGTTTTATGTGGGCTAAGCTTCATTTTGTACTCAGGAATTTATTCTTTTAAAAATAAGAATACTGGGGCTGGGGTTGTGGCTCAGAGGTATAGTGCTCGCCTACCATGTGTGAGGCACTGGGTTTGATCCTCAGCACCACATTAAATAAATAAATAAATAAATAAATATATTGTGTTCACCTATAACTAAAAATTAAATATTTTTTTAAAATAAAATAAAAATAAGAATACTAAAAAAGGGCTATGTATGTGAATTTATTCTGGATTCTTTTTGTGGTATGTTATGGTTTATATATTAGGTATCTGCCAAAAGCCCATGGATATGAGAGTCTTAACCCAATACCTAATGGGATTAACTGTAGGTGGGTAAGGTGTGGCTGGAGGAGGTGGGTCCCTGGAGACATGCCTTTGAGGTTTTGTATCTAGGGTGTCTTTCTCTCTCTCTCTGCCTCTGATCATCATGTGAACTGCTTCCTTCTGCCATACTCTTCTGCCACAGTGTGCTGTTTCAAATGGAGTCCTGAGTAATGAGCTGGCTGTCTTTGGACTGAGCCCTCTGAAACTGTGAGCCTCCAGATAAACTTTTCCTCATCTAAAATTATTTGCCTGAGGTCTTTTAGTCATAACAGTGAAAAAAAAGCTGACTAAAACAGGATGCTGATAATGCAAAAGTTTTGTAAGACCAATAGTACAGAATGTTTAACTTGGCTCTCCCAAATATGTGGTTAATGGCATCTTAGAAAATAGCTGTTAAAACTGTCAACAACATTTCCACTTAGCAACTATGCTGTCAAATTTCAACAGCTACAACTTGTCATCTGGGGTTTAGATTGAAATAATAGGACATGAACTTGTATGATTAACAGATTTTAATAATTTTCAAAATGTATTAATTTGCATTTACTTATATTTTATACTTCCTCATCAACAGGAAACTTAAATAGAAAAATGCATTTTGCTGTTGTGCATGATTATTTTTTTAAAAAATACAGTTGGTTCATTTAAATCTTTTAATTTCAACTAAGAACAAAGCAGTGTACCAGGTCTTGAGGTAAATAAAATGAAAAATAGAGAAGAAATGTTAAATAAATATGTACCATTAAATATTAAATAATATGATCAATATATTTTAAATGCAATTTCTCCTTGGTGTTCTCCAATTAAAAATAGAAAGATAAACTGAACAAGATTGCTTAATAATAAAGTACTTCCTAGATGAGCCAAGTTCTATTTTTTCTGAACTTAATGTGAATGAAAAACACAATTCAAAAATTCTATACATTTTGAGATCTACTGCCATAATTTTATCACC
>NW_026006319.1:3673-5071 GCF_001458135.2 Marmota marmota marmota
TATAACCTCCACATTTTAGTTGTTGTGAATAATACTGCTAAGTACCTGGGCATACAAATGATGTGAACTGAATTATACCCCTACAAAATTCATGTGTTGAAGATCTATCCTCTAATGGGCTTATATTTAGAGAAAGTGTTGTTAGGAAACAATTAAGGTTGAAATAATCCATAAGGACAGAGTCCTAATTTGATAGGATTGATGGTTTAACAAGAAGACAAAGATCTTTTTCTCTCTCCCTATGTGGACTCATGAAGGAAAGGCGTTGTGATGACATAGGGAATATGTGGCATCCTGTAATCAGAATGAGAGGCATTTTTAGGCACCAATTTAGCTAATACCTTGATGTTGGACTTCCTGTCCCTTAGAACTATTAGAAAGAAATATCTGTCATTTAAGATATTCAGTGTTTGGTATTTTATTGGCAACCAAAGAGAGTCAATACAACAGATACCCCTGCTTTCAATTCTTTTGAGGGTATGCTCAAAGTGGAATAACTAGATCATATGATAATTCTGCTATTCTTAATTTTGGGGGGTTTGGTCATACTGTAAACTGTATCAGCTGCACCGTTTTGAATTCTACCAGAAGTACACAAAGTTTCTAAATTTTCAAACTTCCTCACCAACACTTTTTATTTTGCTTTATTTGTTTGTTTTTCTGTTTATATATTCATTTGCTTTTTTCTGATATATATGTGTGTGTGTGTGTCAGTGTGTGTGTGTGCATGAATGTGTGTGTGTGTGTGTGTGTATCTCCATCCTCTTGGCTTTGAATTAGCATTCTCTTACCATGGTTTTGATTTGATTTCCCCAATGATAAGTGATGTTAAGCATATTTCATATGTGACCTTTCACTTTTAACTCACTTTTATTCTTTTCATTCTCTGGGTATTTTAATATGTTTCCCTTTATTTCTACTTATTTATAGTTTAAATTGCTATTTAAACTATTAAAATTGCTATTTAAACCTATTTACCTGAGAAAAGTTCAATTTTAAGTTCAAATCTATTCTTTGTAAAATCTTTATGAATACTGTTTTCATATTAACCTTTTTCTAGATTTACAATCTTTTACACACCATTCTTATTCTAATTTTTAAAGCTTTATGTGGAATATAATTATACATATATGTATCATATTCTTCTACTTGATGGAACTTGTTCTCATTCATCTTGTCTTCCCTGGTGTCAATAAGTGCTGAATTATTTGATTCACAAAGAAGAACCACTTATTTGGAATATTTCATCAATGCTTTGTTGATATTTCATGAACTTTTATCTATGATTATATCATAAAATAAAAATTTTACTACTTTTTAGACATATCTAAGTATCTAAAATAGAATAGAATAGATATATTCACATCAATATCATTACTACCTGATACTTGGAAAAAA
>NW_026006320.1:0-5069 GCF_001458135.2 Marmota marmota marmota
TAGCAGGAAGTGAAAGCTATAAAGGAGGAAGAGGATGAAGAAGGCCCAGAGAGATTGAAAGTTGAATCTACCATCATGAAAACAACTGGAGAATCTAATGCTACATCCTGAACAGATAGTTTGACACAAGGAGGAACTAAGTCTGCAGCCACAATGTTTGTGGCCATGTTGAGCTGTCCGGAAGATGAGGTCCAGGGAGAAACCAATTGGACATATCCAGACCCACTTTTAGTACACCTTGTGGTATTGACCAGAGAATCCATCCCAGTATTTACCAATGATACTCATGTAATGTGTGGTTTTACAGATACTCAGTTTACACCCATACCTGTGACTGGATTTAGTTATACTGGTTAGAGTGGACACTATGTATATATTGGTCCCATGATAAGCATACTGGCTATTCAGGGGTATCTTTTGAAGAAAAGACAGAATATGGTGGGTGTAGACAAGCCAATCTTACTGGACCCTGGGACTCTAAGGAATATGTCCAAACAGTTATTAAAATGGGACTTTCTCTAACAAGCCAGTCATTGCCACAGAATGCCTGCCAATACCTTACTGTCCTAATCATTCTGCAATAAAATTTGGCACATTTCCTAAATGGATAGACTGTGCAGATGTCTTGCCAGTACAACAAAAAGGTTCTAGAAATAGTGAATAGATTTTAGACTGGTCTCCAAGAATTGACAAAAGACAATCACATAAGGATGCCATGATCCCTGGAGGTTTTGTTGGGAATATCCTAACCTTCAGTGAAGGCAGTATCCAAAAAGATGTTTGGTGCTTAATTGCAGCCTCAGATTTCCTATATTACATTGACAGCCGTATGCCTGACTTTGTAGGCAAGGGGTGTAAAGAGGGTTCCTGGTATGGCCTGCAGGCCTGTGTTCAATCTCCTTATGCTTTAATTACTGGAAATGTGAGAGTTAAGAGAAAGGATGATAGATATCTTGTAGCCTGTAAAAAGTGCAATTTACCTAATTGCATCTCCAGATATAGCAAGGGAAAGGAGCAGTAATCCTTCACCAGTCTTCCTTTGTCTTACTTCCAGCCAAAATTTCAGATCCATGGTATGCTGATGCTGGTGTTCAGGTTTTACAACAGACGCATGCTCAGGTGATCAGACTCAAGCAAGCTTTTGGACTCATAATTCTTGGTTATAAATTTAAAATTTTATTTAATCTCATTCATCATTCCTCAGTTACAGCTTTAGTGGCTAGATCTCAAAACATTTAACATGCAAATTTTCTTAATAATTTGGCACAAAATACTTCCAAGGTCTTCAATAATCACAAATATTGATGAAAGAATTGAAGCGAACTTGAATGTCTTAGAAACTTCTGTCATAAATATTGGTAATGGGCTTTCTGCTCTCTCGTTTAAGGAAAGGTTTAAGTGTCATCTGACTATGAAGGTCTCTGTTACTGTAGCCAAATATAAGGCTTATCAATGGGATTTGGAGAAGGTTAAATCATCTAATGGGTATTTGGCATAGCCATAATAATAGACTGGATCTTATGGAGTTATATCACAACATCCAGGATATTCAAAAAAGCAAAATCGATCTTTTGAATCATACTTCTCTAACTGGAAATACTTCAAGAATGGAGTGGCTTTAACCTTGGAAACACACTGAAACACTCTGCATGGTATATTATTGGAATGAGATGTTTGCTACTAGTTCTTTTTTTGTATTGTGATAATAGGTTATCACACCCTCAGACCATGAATCCAGGAACTTAAAATAACAGCTCATCATTTTCTTTTGTAAAGTAAAAAGGGGGAATATGCAGGGTGCCACCCGTGAATTACTTGAGAATCTTCTCTGAGTATGGAGCCATGTATATTTAGGTCTAACCGTGTGAACTATCCGCAGCTCTCCAGAGTGCACTAGATTGTGCAAGGCACATGACCCTATCTCTGCTCTACCAGGAAGACCCCTCTTCTAGCTCTGAAGTTGGGCATAACCCAGTGGGAACTACAAAGCCCACTTTCTACCTTATTTGGCAAAGAACATTCCATGGAAAACCTTTGATATTCCCTGATATAAATAAAGCAAACATGGGCTCCATTTTGCTCTTTTGAGTGTGGAAGCTTCATCCCTAAGATTGGCTAACCCATCCCACCCCTGCATTTAAAATTACTTTCTGTATCCTGTGGGGTATTTTTGTCCCCTGCTTTACCTTTCTTACCTTTTATTTTTATTTATTTTTATTTTTTTATATTCATTCTTATTCTCATCCCGTCTTTATTTTGGAATCTAAAGTGAATCTGATGTAGACAGCAGAAAAATTTTGTTTGATTCTAGGTCTTTTACCCAAGGGTGCCTTAACACTGGGCTACATCCCCAGCCACTTTTTAATATTATTATGTTTTATTTTCAGGCAGTGTTATGCTAAGTTGCTGATGTCAGCATCAAACTTGTGATTCCCTAGCCTCAGTCTCAAAAGTAGCTTAGTGACACCATTTCACCACTGTGCCCAGATGATGATGACTTAGACAGGCTCTCCATAAGTCACTGAGTTTGCCCTAAAACTTGCAGTCCTCTTACCTCAGCCTCCTGAATTTCTGGAGTCACAAATGTGTGCTGCATGCCCAACTTGATCAATATGTTTTCTAAAATTGGAATAAATTGGATCTATATGTAGTAATAGTAATGAAAAAAGTAATAGTAATGAACCAAATGCTTCTTCTATGTTGCCACTTGTTTTCTACCTATATGTTTTGGGTTTATCAATTTTCCCATTATTGCCTAATAATGATTTATTTTTCTTGTGTACCATTTTTATTTTATTTTATCCTTTTGGCACATGTTTTAGTTTTTCCTTAGTGATTGTGCTGGGAGCTCTAACATCTTAAATTTATGACAATCAGTTTTTATTCTTGCCAAATTAGTTTCAATAGTATAGAAAACTTTTGCTAATTTTACAGATTTGTTCCTAAGTCCTGGTTTTTATCTTTGTCATAGACTATGACTTCATGCATCGTGTGTCTTCTTTGGCTTAGATTTCATTTGTCCCCAAACAAGCTTAGCATTTGGACACTTGGTCCTCATTATGGTAGCACTGAGGCAGGGGAACCTTACAAATATGCTATCTACAGGGTGTTAATTCAGTAATTGGGGACAACACCCTTAGGAAGAATGGACGCTAGTCCCTTGGAATGAGTTTTTGAGAAAATGAGTTGTTATGAAAAATCAAGACTGCCCCTCTCTGCTCTGTGGCTTGTATTGGTCCATATGATTTTTCCTCTTCCACTTGTCCCCACTCTGATGACAGCCACCATGCTGGAATAGAGCAAAGTGGGTACATCCCAGAAGCCAAGTGGATGGGTACTCCCCAGAAGCCAACTGTGGAATGCATTGCAATTCTTGTTACACATATAGAGTTCAATTTTTTACACTTATATTTTTAAAATAAATAGAAAAGTGTTAGAAACTAAATATTCCATGATACTGGCTACATTTAGTTACCATATTGAGCTACTGAGATACATCTACCATTATTTCTCATTATTTTATGAAGGCTCAAGTTTCTGTTTTTTATCATTTCCTTTAACCTTAATGGCTCTATTGGCATTTCTGGAAGAGTTGTTTACTCACCACAAACATTTAATTGTACAAATCTCCCTTTATCTTTTGAAGAACTGTTTAGCAAGGTATAAAATTATTGATGGTTAAACAACAAGTTTCATCATGTCCTCCCACTGCCTTCCAGCTTCTTGGATTCTCTAGGGAAACCCACTAATGTTGTCTTGTACCTGAACAACTGTTTCTCTCTGACCACTCACGAGATTGCTTCTTGGTATTTGTTTTACAGCAATTTGACTGTCAGACTTCCTCTTATCCATGATTTCCCTTTCTGTAAGCTATCGAAAATTCAGAATGAGCAACACATGAGGTTTAAATTGCAAAGTGTTCTGAGGAGCATGATGCAATCCCACGCCACCTCACACCATCCCTCTAGGTCATGAGCCTCTGCCTTCTCCAGGAGTTTCCCAGTTGATATACTGTTTTTGAAATACCTTCCTGTTAGTGGTGAGTTGCCATCTTTGTTGAGAGACTGACTGTAGTGATAGTGTTCCACTTGTGTAGAAGAGAACATCTCTCCAATTAAATAAGCACCACATTCTGTTTTGTGCCCATGTTGCATTGTTAGCACCTTGGAGCTTAAGAATAGAAGACACACCTTGACCCTTCCTAATGGCAAACATGATTTCCCATGAGACTCTAACCCAAGAAGTTGCAATGTGTTTAATAAGTTTAGGATGAACCTCTTTCACAAATAACCTCAAGAGAAAGTACCAGTGACTAGGGAGTCTATTCTACTTCATTGTAATGCCAAAATATCCACCAGGAAGGAAGTGGAACCTCGTTTCCATAGTATATGGTTGTATGCCAAAGTGTCCTTAAGAATGGCTCATGTGTTACCAAGGCAGTCTGGTGTTTCCTAACTCCCAGGGTTGAACCTGATTTCATCTGACAATGCAAGGTAAACGCCCCCCCCCCATGCCACCATGATCTGAGGGATGAGGTATCAGTCCCTGGGCATAATGAGGAGCCAGTGGAGGCTCTTGTTCTCTCCAAAAGGAAAATGCTAGAGTCATCATCAATGGAAGAATTTAAGCCTCATTCTCATACCATGTAATGCATGCAGAAGCACATATTTCTCGTGATCCTGGGCTAACATTTCACAACCTCCACTGATTACTAGGCTGTGAAACTTTGAAAGATTCTTAGAAGGAATTTTATTGGTCAATTCTGCTCATTATTTATTTATTTGTTTATTTTTGACACCAGAGATTGAACCCAGGGCTGCTTAACCACTGAATCACATCCCCAGCCCCTCCCTTTTTAAATATATATACTTTATTTAGAGACAGGGTCACACTGGTTTGCTTAGTCCTGACTAAATTTCTAAGGCTGACTTTGAACTCATGATCATCCTGCCTCAGCCTCCCAAGTTGCTGGGATCATGGGCATGCAACACTCTGCCTGGCTCAGTTAATTTCCCTTAATGATGAAAATAATGATTGTTTTCGATTATAAGGGTTGAAGTCAAGAAATC
>NW_026006321.1:0-13497 GCF_001458135.2 Marmota marmota marmota
AGACCTATAAACAGAATTTAAAATAAAATAGAGTAAATGCATAAAGACCAGGGACCATAGATTATCTTACTCTATTGAAATAAGTCTCCCCCAAATCTCTAACAGAAGTTGTACAAATGTACAGGTCCCTATTTCACAGCCAGGGAAGACTATACTAGGAGGATTCCCCATGAGTGCTAAAATGAGTCTCACCTCACCCAAGTGTTACCTCTTGAAGTTAGTGAAGGCTAATTGTTCCCACTGGTCCAGCCAGGGTCTAAAGTTGAGCTGGGTCAGTGTTGTCTGCATCAATCCTGAATTCCCATCTGATGGCTCAATAAAGAATAAAGCTTTGAGGGCTGAGGAATCTGTCATCCAGCACACATGTATTATCCTCCAGGATCGCTTCCTAGAGTGGATTCCTTGTTCTTAACCCTAAATGTGAAGGAGGAATTCGAGCAAAGAACATCTTCCATGTAAAGCTCTAGGCTCTGCACTGTCTCATTCCTCCTAAGGAGCTGCGTCTCTCTGCATGCAAGATCTGCTTTCTAGATCTGTTTACGGTAACCAGGCTGCAGGAGAAATTAATAGATTCCACACCATGGGGTACAGTGTAATGGGATGAATTTTTCGAAGGACAATACTACCCCCTAGTGGACCACTCACAAAACCGCGACGTTTCTAATTAGGTGAATAGAGGCCACTCTTCATCTTTACTTGTTTGGGAGTCGCCAGGGAGGAAACACGGAAGCAGGGTAAAGAATCTTTTTTACCATTGTAGGATACTGAGAAAAAGGAATGGACGAGCAGTTCTTGCTAACCTCTCAATGTGAAAACAGCCCCTGATTAAATCCACATTCCAGGTCCTTGCCAAGGAGGTTCTGATTTGGCAGTGAGATACTGGGGTGAGATATTGGGGGTGTTCCGTGTTTCTACCCAGCGTCATTGGGATCATTTGGTAAATGGGGACACTCTGGGCTGGGAAGCGGCTCCTTGCTTCCTTAGGAGCACCCAGATATCGCCCCTTTGCTCTAAGTTTATGCAGCCTCTGCAGTGGCGCCTCAGTGCAGCCACAGAGGACCCGCCCACTGGCAGTGGATCTGCCACGCTCCCCTCAGTTTCCATGGAGACCTGACCCTGCACCTTCCCTAAGCCGCCAAGATTTCCAGGACTTGGGGCCAGGCTGGCTTCAGCATCCTTGGCATGGATGAGAGAGTTGCTCCTGCCCTGGCAACCACAGCTAGATCTGGAATTAGGGATTTTCGTTCAGGGCAGGTTAAGAGGTAACTTTATTATTAATATCTGTTTAAATATTTTGCTTATTAGTTTGAGTACTTGTTGAGATTTAATGGTTTTGTTTCTGACATGTCCTATTGGTACCTTTTTGTCTATTATTTTACCTTCAGCTTCAATTGTTTTGGATAGAGAGATTGATCCCTGGCTAAGAGAAGACGTAAGGTCTACCCGTCCAGCAATTTACCTTTGCTCTGTGATCTATCTTCCTATGGGGGACAAGGGCACTCAGGTATGTAGCATATGTCATTAGCCACAATAAGGAGGTCCCCAGTTGTGGACTTTCTGTCCCTCTCTTGACTTTCTGGCCTTTCCTCCAAGAGCAGTTGCCTTAGTGGAGCCCAGATTTTGGGAGCTTGGTTGAAATGCAAAGGTCATGCTTTCAGAAGAGTCTGGGGTGAGCTTGGCACTCAGAAGCCCTGCAACTATTCTAATTAACTTTCCTATGAGAGAGACATACTTTTGGAGGTGCTGGGCTTTCTGCTTTTAATCCTTAGGCCTGAGCATATACCAAAAGCTGCTTCAAGTAACATGGACACCATGTTTCCACTAGTCAGATTCTATGCCAAGAGTCTGTTGGATTTTATTTTTGAAAGGGCCTGAATGGACCTGGAGGTCCCTGAATGACTGAATGACTTTTGATTCATTGTTATGCCTTTGGGGCAGTTTGGTTGTCCAAAGTGCCTGGAGATTAGCTGGAAACTTAAACATCTCAGGAAGCTGGTGGATATGCAGTTTGAGTGCCCACAGAGGAGAATCGGGGAATTCTAGGGAGGGATGTCACTTGTACTTTTCACAACAACCCAGTGAAAATATATTATCTCCATTTTGTAGAAGAGAAAAGGGAGAGATACAGAGCATTTGAGAAACTTGCCCAGTGGTGGAATCCAGGGGCAAAGCCAGGATCTGACCCTAATGGAGCTTTCATTCCTCCTCCTCCACCTCTGGAAATTCAAACAAATTTAACCCCTCATTTACTGGTGAACTATTTCATTTCTGCCTCCTGACCTGCCGTAGTCTGGCTGGGGACAAAATCACGAGCCACTCACAGCCTTGTAGATTCAAATCATCTTCTTTTTGGTCTGTAGAAATTGCTTTGGTTAGTCTCTCTGGAATCCAAGTTGGCTGCTGTTCTCCTTGTGGAAACACACAAACAGAACCCCGACTCCAGACAATCACTGTGTCAGGACCTTTCCATTGTCCTGTTAAAATATCTTTCCAAAGTACCTTAGGCTTATGTACATTTTATGGATACATATGTCTTTCTGCAGCACTAAGCCCTGATGAATCCAAATTTAAAAAGTTTAGAGTAAAAAGGGTTATTTTAAGTTTATCTTTGGGGAATATATACCCCTTTCCAATTCCCTCTTTTTGCTTTAATAAGTACATTTTAATAGTTTAATGAGCTCTTTCAACTATGCCTTGTCCCTGTGGATTGTATGGGATTCCTGTTATGTGAGTAATGCCAAATGATGAGCAAAATTGTTTAAAAGAGGTAGAAGTATAACCAGGACCATTATCCGTTTTTAACTGTTTTGGAATGCCCACAGTGGCAAAATTTTGTAAGCAATGAGCTCTAATATCTTTAGTTTTTTCTCCAGCATGAAGGGAGCCCATCAAAAATCTGGAAGAAGTATCAACTGTAACATGCAAATATTTTAATTTTCCAAATTCTGGCAAATGTGTGATGTCCAACTGCCAAATATGGTTAGGTATCAGTCCTCTAGGATTGACTCCAAGATTAACTTGTGGTAAAAAGGTCACACAGGGCTGGGGATGTGGCTCAAGTGGTAGCGCACTCACCTGGCATGCGTGCGGCCCGGGTTCGACCCTCAGCGCCACATACAAAGATGTTGTGTCCGCCAAAAACTGAAAAATAAATATTAAAATTCTCTCTCCTCTCTCTCTCTCCTCTCTCTCTCTCTCTCTCTCTCCTCTCTCTCTCTCTCTCTCTAAAAAAATAAAAATAAAAAAGGTCACACAATTTTGACATTGTTTTATTATATGTCTAGCTTGTTCCTTAGTTATTTTAAAACACTTTTGTAAAGTATTAGCATTGACATGGAACCTTTTATGAAAATTTATAGCTTCTTCTATTGTGGAGAAAATATGTATGTCATGTGTAGTTTTATCTCTAAATCATTGCCCAAGCTAAGGGCTCCAGGCAATCCTGTATGTGCCCTGATATGTCCTATAAAGAATGGATCTTTTCTGTCCCAGATTAGACTTTGTATAGTGGAAAACAAAGAGAAAACAAGAAAGGAAGGGAAAATCCTACCAGCATCTTCAAGGGATACTATAGCATTAACTGTATACTAACTATCAGAAACTAATTAAATACAGAATCTTTAAACATCACAAAAGCTTGTAATACTTCATTAAGCTCTACCTTTTGAGCTGATTGTTTGGGTACTAAAAATGTAAAAGTTTGATCAGGGGTAACTACTGCTGCTGTACCATTATTTGACCCATCAGTGAATATTTTTGGAGCATTCATGATAGGTGTTTTTCTTGTCATTTTTGGAAAAACTAAAGGATGCAAAGACCAAAAAGACAACAAAGGATTTGATGGTAAGTGATTGTCAAATGAAACATTAGATTTACACATGATTATTGCCCAAGTATTTAACTCATTAGCAATTTTCTCTTCCTCAGGGCGGAACAACTTCAGACCTTGAGCCAACCATTTTTCCCAGTTTGCTTGAGGAAGTTCTAGGGATAGGCAGCTTGAAACCAAAACAAAATAAATCAAAACAAGAACACATTGTTTTTTGAAATGGTCACCCATTCTCTCGCCTTCCCTCAAGGGCAAGCAATTTCATTTACCTCCGAGCTTCAGGCGTTCCCCTCACAGGCCGCCAAATGCCGCAGTCTGGCTGGGCACAAAATCACGAGCCACTCAAGCAAGAACAAACTTTATTTCCAAAACTCCTGGGAAATGCCACTCATGCGGCCTTCTCCCTGGACACACTCCACTAACAGGAAATCCCTCCTCCGGAATTCCCTCCTACTGCACTTCCCCAACCAATGTGAACTCTCCAGGAGTCCTGAGAGAGCTCCAAAGTAGCAGGCCAAGGAGGACAGCAGGGGTCTAATCTCCAATTGAATGCACATCTTAACGTAATCATTATCATCTCAATGGCTTGCTGGAGTCACCTTTCAACCAAAAACCGCCATGCGCCATGCGTCATTCCTATTTGGCTATGGCTCTCAGCATAAAACCATGCAAAAGGATTCAGAAATGCACTTTGCTGACATGTCACTGATAGTCTGGTGTCACTCACTGATGTTCTTGTGCTTCATTTGTTCCTGAGTCTGTATTTCATTCACCTGGAATTAGAAAGGGATTCAACAGCACTGGACATGACAGTCTTATTCTGGCCCCTAGTGGAAGATATTATTTCTGCCTGCAGGATGTTCACATTAGATAACAATCCCATCCTCAAAAGCAACTCAATAGCTGAGGACCCACATACATTTGTCTGAAACATGTAGCTCTCTATAGCAGATTTCTAAACTTTGTTTTAATATCTTTCAGAAATCAAGTGCATTTGTTTTTTTCTTTTATCTATCCAGATGCCTCCAAAATATGTGGGAGGAACTCATAACTTCCTTCTACTAGGCTCTTTCTTCTAAAATTTTCAGCACCTCCCCATAGCACCATCAGCTGTAGACCAAGTCTTTAACACATGAGCCTTTGAGACATGTAAGATCCAAACCATAACAGACATCCTCTACTTCTGAGGCATAGACATCCTCTACTTCTGAGGCATAGTTCAAAATTACTTCAGCCAAATATGATGATAGGAATATACATTCCATCCTGCCAAGAATACTAGATGGAGTTTCCCTTCCAAATGTGCAATCCAGTTCATTTCCTGAGCTAAATTCCTGTAATTATATTACTGTTTCTCTTGTGGAAGGCACTGGGAATATTTATAAACTGACAATTAATAAAATAAAATTGGGATGAAAGCATTCCATTGCTTAGCAGATTCATTTGACAGTTGTATCATCTTTTTTTTTTTTGACTCTTAGTATGGGCTTCTGTGATAGTTCTTTTTGCTTCTTTGGTTGTCTAAATATTTAATATTTTTATTTATTTTGATAATAAAGTGTTTTCTCTGTGTTTATTCCTTTCCTTGCTTAACTCAAAATTTTCTAAATTATGTGGAAACAGAAAGCTACTCCTGCTTTTTCTCATCCTCTGAGCCTGTTTCCTCCACCCCTCCTTGCTCAAGAGGCTGCAGTGTGCTTTGTGGAATGGTCTGCTAAAAGCAAAACTTGGTTTTGTTTTCCAGGCCCGTTAAATGGAACTCAGACTGCTTGAAATGCTATTGGGCTGAGGCAAATGGCTTGCATTTAAGTACTAAGAGGAAACCTGAGGCTATTTGTCCTCTAAGTAATTGGCTTCCTTGTCTCCAGGATACTGCATTAGCCAGTCCAGTAGGATGACAAGATGAGGCTGCTCCCTGGGGTCTGCCATCTGGGCCAGCTGGTGTGGTGGTCCAGCCCTCTATGAGGACCTGCAGAGAGGGGAAGTGAAAGGCATTGGATTATACATATGAGACTTTTTATGCACTACAAAAGGAACAGAATTCTTGACATTGCATTTTTTAAACTGTAGAGAGAAAGTGATAGTCTGTTGCACAGTGTTTACCTAAATTGTGCATTGTTTGTTTCCTTTGAGCATAAATGTTATATTGTCAAAAGATTCAGGTGGCACCTTATTTCTAAATTATATGTCTTTGGGTAATTTAGAAAAGACACCATGATTTAGGGAGTACTGAAATTGTAAACATATATTAAAGAAATGAATGAACTGTGGCTTCTTAATGATAGAAAGTAAAATAGTCAAGAAGTCATTTTGTTCTGGGTATGTCTCTCAAACCAGAGAGTTTTGAAAGCTGGGTGTAATTGTGATTGTGAATTTCCAAAAGACAGTGCAAGTGCAAAACAGTGCCTCCATCAAGCAATTCAATTGTTTCCGTGTGCTGCACTTATTGCAGATCTCAAAGCATTTCAAGACCAAGCTTGGCTGAAGCAGAGGAGGGATCCTTGACTGAGGTTTATCCCAGTGTTCATGTAGGTAGGTGTTCAAGTCATTAGTAAGCCCAATGTTCTCATCTGTCAGATTGATGGAAATGAAAAGGGAACAGTTGCACAGGCCAAAACCAATTCACATGTAAAAACCAGGAAGAGCTGATGAGCAGTATGAAGAAAAATATCCAATGTCCATGATTCTCTTCCTGCTGGAATGTTACAATTGCTTTTAGATGACACTCTTGAAATCTGTATACTCAAGAACGATTTTTAAAACTTGACTTCAAAAATTTCTTAGCACAAAACCATGATTGAATGCCACCAGCATCCCTCTTTAAAATATACTGTATTCTCTTCTCACTACCACGTGAGGGGGAAGAAGTGCCAGGTGCAGCCCTAGCAGCTCTGGGTGATGATGAGCTAACCTGCTCATAAGATCTCAGCAAGGACCTCACTTCAGATTATACCATGGCTCCCAAAGGTCGTGTGTATGCTAGCATGGAGAAGATGCATCATGAAGTGGTAAAGTGACTCCTGTGAGCAGTGATAGTTCTGCTTCTTCCAAAAGCACAACCTTCCAAGGATAGATGGGAATATTGGCAATACCTTGGCCTCGGCCATGGACCATTTTGTTCATGGTTAACCATCATCACAGAAGATCAGCTCCCTCTATCTGTGGAATCATTTTCTTCATTAAAGGAACAACCCTGGATAAATTTTGTGATTCCAAGTGCTGGGTAAAGATTGAATCAGTCTGATAGAATTGGATTTCCATATCTGCAGCTTTTATTGCCTTCTGAATTATTGTAAAGACTAATTTGCACATATCACAGTCTGAAGGAAAATCCCTCCTAGAGTTTAGAATTTTAGGGAAACATTAAGGGAAACCTTTTTTACCTTCCCAGTTATGTAATTAAAGGAACTAGACAGGGAGAGATTAAACCATCAGTTTATCAGCTGGGGTATCACAAGTTGAGGTTGGCATCAGACTTTAGACACAAATGGGTTTTAATGTTAGGTTTATATGACTGTATAGCAGGATACAAGGCAGGGGCACAGCACCTTTCTCTTATCAAGGGGACTGACAGTGGTTCACATACCAGCCCTTTTTGCCTTGCCTCCCATTTGAGGTGGGTAAAACTGCCATGGTGAGAGCCAATGTGTGTGGGGTCATCTTGGCACAGAGAAACCATCCTTCCTTTTTTCTATTATTTTTTTTTATCATCTTAGTCATTTGCAGACCTGAGACACATGGCTCCCTCAACCCAGGTACAGTCATTAAGCCAAGAGTGGAAGAAGCACATGTGTTCGTTTTGCTTGCCATTTGTAAGGAAATAGTTCTTAGGGATACCTGGTCATTTGTGGGCCTGATATTAACCATTTCTAATTTAACATATCTTGAATGGAACCCTGATCCTTTCCACTACATCCAGTTCCTCTGCCAGTCTTCTCATCTCAGTCAAGTCCAACTCTACTTACACTTGCTCATGCCAAATATACTAGAATGATCCAATGCTTCTCTCTTTCATATTTTATATCTACTGCCACCACACTGGTCCAACTGCCCTCATCTCTCTCTCTCTCTCTCTCTCTCTCTCTCTCTCTCTCTGATATTGCTATAAGAGCTGTTTAGCTGTTCTTTTTGCTTTTGCCCTGCTCTTTGCCTTTCCATTGCTTACTACTCTCCTCAAAAGGCCATTTTTAAACGCGGCAGTAAGAGTGATTCCCTGAAAAAAGGAAAAGAAGAAAAGGACAAATAATTCCTCATTTGCTTAAGGTCATTCAGTAACTTCCCAGGTTGTTCAATGTTAGAGCCAATAGAATCCAACCACCCCCCATCATTGCACACACTTCCTCTCCTCTGCATTGGCTATGTCTAGTCAGCTCGCCTTCCCTCTTCATATCAGAGCCTCCTGACCTGCATATATTTATTTTTGCTTATTATCTTTTTCATTGGTAGGAAATCTTTTGTCTATTTTTCCACCGCAAAAATACCCATGCTTTGAACAGTGCCTGACATTTGTAAGTGATAAATACATATTTGTTAACTAAGGAACAAAAAAGTGGATCATTGATTGCCTTAACAGCATGGCCTCAGTGGGCCCCTCATCCTTCACCCCTAAATGAGATGGACCTTTCTAAGCTTGTTAGACAACCCAAGACCCTACCTATGGGTTAGTCAGCTGACCATTGACCCTGCTTTTTTTGGGAGAAAGACCCCTCAAGAGGTTGGGCAGACTCAGTTACCTCCTTCAAAATTATCATGTGGACCATTCACTCTGCCTTCCTAGAGCAAGTGATAGGTGTGAGGGAAGGGAGGAAAATGACTCAGTCTGACATCCGCCACTTAGCAGTGCAAATTCAAAGAGGGGTTGGCCTCTGATACACAGCAACCTTAATTCATTAAGATTCTGGCAGACTAGGAGCAGGCCTTGAATCAAGTTCATGCTCCAGAGGAAGGTCAAGACTATCATACATGGTTTAGTGTGATCTTTAAGTACAAAAGTTGAGAATACATTCAGAGCCATGTCTTATTTTCTAATACCATTCTGTGATAAAAGAAACCATGGAAAAATGAGTGTTCTAGGGATAGAACAGGGAATATAGAAAATGAGCCCAGAATATCCTGTAGTACCAGAAAGTAAAGAATTGCTCAAAAAACAAAAGAATGGGGTGTGTTAAAGGAATTCAGGAGCAAAACTCAAATAGTGGACCACGACTGGGATGTGGCTCAGTGGTAGAACTCTTGCCTACCGTGTACAAGGGCCCAGGTTTGATCCTGAGCACCACAAAAAGGAAAGGAAGGGAAGATAGAGGAAGGCATGACCAAAGCTGGAACAATTTGAGCAATAAACTAAGTAACACAGTATTAGATTATAGCTAAAAGTATAAAATAAATATCTGTAAGTGCATATAAATATAAATGAATTAGTGAATGAGTCAGTAAATAAGTAAGGGAGAAGTGGTACATATTCCCTACAGAAGGAAGGGTCCCACTATCCCTTAAAGGGTATCCACTATCCACTCCAATGACCTAAAGACCTCCCACTAGGCCCCACCATCAATCAATAGTACCAAACTGGAGACCAAGCCTTTAACACATGGTTTTCTATATTTTATAGAAAATTATGCTTAAAATTAAAATTATAATTTTAGAATTATATAATTATAATTATAAAATTAAAATTATAGAAAATTATATTTAAAAATTATAGAAAATTACTGTAAACAAAATATTTTTTTGACCAGGGCAAGAGTAAAAGAAGTGGGAGGCAATGAACAGCAATTTGATACTTTGAAATTTTCAATTTCTGAAAGGAAAAGAATGGTCAAAATTAGAGTTTATAAGCATCATGAGCTTCCATTTTTGCTAAGGGTGGGCATAGAAGTGATCTCTGTGACTGTTATATAACCATAGACAACATGATTCTTCTCCATAGATTCCAAGTATTCAAAAAATGATGGTTGAAAATTGTGACCAACATGTGCTGTACAGTTGTCAGATGAAATAAGTGAATCCATTCAGTGCCTTTCCTGTTTTCATCAGCTGATATTTTTTCATTTTTAGTTTGTCAAAAGTTAATTAAAGGATAGCTACTATTATGTGGAAGGAGCTATTTCTTCAGGGGATTATAATTGGTGCCTGCCAGCTATCACTTGGTAACCGGAAAATATAATCAAACCAAGATGCCGTCTTGTCTGATGAAATGCCATGATCTTTTTCTAGAGTCTTTATTAGTAAATTGGCTTTCCTGGTCATTAAAAGTTTGAAATCCACAGACTGTTCACAACTTCCCAAGATAGATTTTCCTTTTTTTTTTTTTAATTAAGTGTGGTTACTCACAGCTTCACAGACTAGAGGGATATGTCACTTTTTGGTTTCTTCTGATTGCCTTATGTGCTAATATTTTTTTCTTCACCTAGGACCTGTTGAAAAATTGTCTTGCAAGAATGTACCTCAAGATACGGAGAGAAAACATGAGGTAGCCAGGCCATGCACTATGTGAATAATTAACATTCCAGTCTTATTGCTAATTTACTTTTGAATAATACCAGTGTTTTAAAAATGGAGAAATCTTGCTTAAGTAGGAAAGTCACTTGATAATTAGATGGGCATGGTACATGGTGTGTGGGAGAAGCTGAGTTCCTCAACAGTGGTTGTTCTTAAAGCCAGGTGAGGGTTTCAGTTTTTCCTTGTCATCATCTCTTTAGTAGTTTTGTATCATGGGAGTGGAAACATCTTTAAAGTGGATCATTAGCAGTTGTAGATATTAACAAGTAATTTAATGCAGGTGAGAACCTTGGCAAGCAGCCATGGCTTTTGCAGGTGTTCCTGGTCTTTTATTTAGACACCCTGTTGTTTTTTAAACTTCTTATATGGTATCATTCTAATATGATATCATGGAGGACCAAGATAAAAAGTACAGCATACACAAAGTAGAACTATTGAGTATTGTAAAAACTCTAACCATAAGTAAAATGAAAGGCTTGAGTGTAAAGCTGAATCCTCAAAGACCTCAATAGCACATAAACAGTAGGCAAGTTCATCAAAGAATGAGTGTTTTTCTTTGAGTGTCTGATTGTGTGTGTTGATAAATACCTATTGATCCATTAGAAATAAATGGGTAACTTACAGTTCACTATTAGGATTTACAAATATATTTTGAAAAGGTGTTGTTATATAGTAATGTGGTATGCTTTCCCCTCTGTCTTAAAGAGCACTTTTCCCATGGGGCTTATGTTGTACACTTAATGGGACACGAAGTTTTAAATATTAGATTACTTATATCCATGAGAGCTTTGTGAATCCTAGAAATTTGTGCTGATAACTAATGTCTATATCTTGAGGCAAATTCTTGCAAGAGAAATTTTCAACAGGTCCTAGGTGAGGGAAAATGTGATACATGCTGTAGAATTGGAGGATGCCAAATAGGCCACTGAGATTTTATACTGGAAAGGAATAAAACTTGCAAAAGGAAATAATGAATCCAGAAATACAGGGGGATGGAGTTAATGGGGGGGAGAACTTTCAGAGTCAGTTTAATGCAGAAATTATCCTTTGTTGCAGCACCGGGTTCACATTCTTTATTTTTGCTCATGTCGGCCAAATATGCACAATTGGAAAACAGCTTGTAGGAGCACCAATAAAATCCAAGTGGCAGCTGGGAAACCACTCCAAAGTGTGAAGAAGTTTGAAAGAGAGCAACAGGAAAGCAGGAGTTTAAAATATTTTGTTTGAAATAGGCCTCCTTTGATATTTTTTGAAAGATATCAGTAAATATTTGAATTACTTCTTATTTTGATGATTGAATTAATGTTTTTTTGAATGTGACACACCAGGATGGGCTCTAGAAAAGATGTAATTGCACTTTTGCTACATTCACATACAGGATTCTAGGTTGTAGCTGAGCATCTCAGATTATTCCAGAGTTGAAACAAGAGTATGAATTTATCACATTGGCCTTAACTGTGAACTGTATGAGATTACAGAATGAGCAACAATAAGGTAGGAAGCATTATAATTGTTTCTCAGTTACACCGAAAGGCACTATGCTGAAATGGGGGTTGCAACTTTTCAGAGAGTGGTTTGGGGATAGGTGTTTCCATGGAGGTCCAGTCCTATGGGATATTATGACGGAATCTCTAGAACGAGGTAGCTTCAAAACTTCCTGATAAAAGTTTCATCTCAGAAGTTGGCTTAAAGCCAACCTTAATAGTAACCCAATTTGTCAAGAAGTTAGAATCATTCTTGGAAAGGCCAAGAGGGCTTTGACCAGCTGAAAGGTTCTTTCCAGCACCAGCAGCTGAGTGTGCCTCCCAGTGACCAGGCCTGGGCTGTGGGATTGCAATCAGGGAGCATAGAAGTGTGGTTGGGACTCTGCCCTCCCAGCCACTGGTAATATGTGTGACAGCACTACAGTGGAGCCTGAGTAGAAGACCACAAGCTGTGGCTAATAAATGCCAACCAGATGCAACAATGTAAATCTAGGGAGGGGTGTGGTTGAAATCATTGGGATGTAGAGTTTATGTGATGAATGAGCTGGGCCAAGTTAGATAGAAGCAAAAAAAAAAAAGTCCCTGGTCAGTGTGCTTTGTTTACATAGAGTGTTTCATTTCTTTTACTTGAAGATGTGTGACCTTCCCTTTCTGTGCTAGACTTTTAATTGTACTATGTTTCTTTGTTCTCTTCTAGGATCCCCAAAAGAAATGCTCATTTCTCACAGTGGCTTATACCACCTGATGTAATATGGATTTGCATACTTTCCCTTCTTTTGCACAGACAGCTTGTACTGGTCACACAAGTGTGTTATCACTTTTGGAGACTTGCTAGTGACAAAAACTTCTGTAAGCAGCAAAAATAGTATTTGAAATGAACGCACCATAATTAAGGAGAAAATTCTGTAAGTCATTAGACTTGTTTTCTAAACCCACAGTCACCTGGAACTGTCCCACTCCTGATCCCCTCTTGTTACACAAAAATGAGTTATATGTAGCCAGTCAGAAAATTCCTTCAGGACAAACACCCTGTTTTCAAAGTGTGGTTCTCAAATTTACAGTATCAGCCTAACCTGGGAAAATGTTGGGAATGCAGTTACTTCACATCTAGACCTGAATGGGAAACTTTGGGTTAGAGCCTGACAATCTAAGTATTAATGAATCATTCAGGTGATTCTGAGTGCCACTCTGTGTGGAAAGCTAATTTTTGGAAAGTGGCTACAAAGGTCCTCCTAGAAGGACCTCTTTGTCTAATTTCTAACAGTTCATTTTAAAAATTGACATTTTGCATTTCTCATAGAATGAACAGTTTAATTTCTTCAGCAATTTGGTTTAGAAATAAAATGAAGATGTTTTCCCACAAGTTTAATATTTCAATGATTTTTATTATGTAGTATAAATGCCTTATCTATTTCTTAAAATGACTATAATTCAAACACAGATAATGAATGCTTTAGAGTACTATAACAAATTGGATAATAACAATGATTTAATAAAAGGCTATCAAACAGTAGGAAGAAAAACCTGCTGATTAATTTCAATTTTCTAAAAAATCATGTTGATTTAAAAGAAACTATGGTCATATCTAAAATCTCCAAATGCCATAGTTAATCCATGCTTAGTTTATATACTTTCTCATAGGAAGAATTAGAAACACTGTAGTGTTTAAAGATTAGCAATATATTT
>NW_026006321.1:13627-15909 GCF_001458135.2 Marmota marmota marmota
TAATTCAGGATTTCAAAGTTTGCATTGGAGGAAGTATGTTCCAGATTATTAGAGAACTGTTCTTATTAATACATGCACACAGTAACACAGAAAACAGACCTATAAACAGAATATTAAAATAAAATAGAGTAAATGCATAAAGACCAGGGAACATAGATAATCTTACTCTACTGAGATAATTCTCCCCCAAATCGCTAACAGAAGTTGTACAAATGTACAGGTCCCTATTTCACAGTCAGGGAAGACTATACTAGGAGGATTCCCCATGAGTGCTAAAATGAGTCTCACCTCACCCAAGTGTTACCTCTTGAAGTTAGTGAAGGCTAATTGTTCCCACTGGTCCAGCCAGGGCCTAAAGTTGAGCTGGGTCAGTGTTGTCTACATCAATCCTGAATTCCCATCTGATGGCTCAATAAAGGATAAAGCTTTGAGGGCTGAGGAATCTGTCATCCAGCACACATGTATTATCCTCCAGGATCGCTTCCTAGAGTGGATTCCTTGTTCTTAACCCTAAATGTGAAGGAGGAATTCGAGCAAAAAACATCTTCCATGTAAAGCTCTAGGCTCTGCACTGTCTCATTCCTCCTAAGGAGCTGCGTCTCTCTGCATGCAAGATCTGCTTTCTAGATCTGTTTATGGTAACCAAGCTGCAGGAGAAATTAATAGATTCCACACCATGGGGTACAGTGTTATGGGGTGAATTTTTCAAAGGACAATACTGCCCCCCAGTGGAACACTCACAAAACCACGACGTTTCTAATTAGGTGAATAGAGGCCGCTCTTAACCTTTACTTGTTTGGGAGTCGCCAGGAAGGAAACCGGGAAGCAGGGTAGAGAATCTTTTTTACCATTGTAGGATCCTGAGAAAAAGGAATGGACGAGCAGTTCTTGCTAACCTCTCAATGTGAAAACAGCCCCTGATTAAATCCACATTCCAGGTCCTTGCCAAGGAGGTTCTGATTTTGCAGGGTGAGATATTGGGGTGTTCCGTGTTTCTACCCAGCGTCATTGGGATCATTTGGTAAACGGGGACACTCTGGGCTGGGAAGCGGCTCCTTGCTTCCTTAGGAGCACCCAGATGTCGCCCCTTTGCTCTAAGTTTATGCAGCCTCTGCGGCAGCGCCTCAATGCAGCCACTGCGGACCCGCCCACTCGCAGCGGATCTGCCACGCCCCCCTCAGTTTCCATGACGACCTGACCCTGCACCTTCCCTAAGCCGCCAAGATTTCCAGGACTTGGGGCCAGGCTGGCTTCAGCATCCTTGGCGTCTATGAGAGAGTTGCTCCTGCCCTGGCAACCACAGCTAGATCTGGAATTAGGGATTTTCATTCAGGGCAGGTTAAGAGGTAACTTTATTATTAATATCTGTTTAAATATTTTGCTTATTAGTTTGAGTACTTGTTGAGATTTAATGGTTTTGTTTCTGACATGTCCTATTGGTACCTTTTTTTCTATTATTTTACCTTCAGCTTCAATTGTTTTGGATAGAGAGATTGATCCCTGGCTAAGAGAAGACGAAAGGTCTACCCGTCCAGCAATTTACCTTTGCTCTGTGATCTATCTTCCTATGGGGGACAAGGGCACTCAGGTATGTAGCATATGTCATTAGCCACAATAAGGAGGTCCCCAGTTGTGGACAACCAGAGACATGAAAAATTGTGCTCTATTTGTGTAATATGAATTGAATTGCATTCTGCTGTCACATATAACAAATAGAATGAATTTTTAAAATATAAGAAAAGAACAGTTAAAAAAAAAAGGAAATGTGAGTCAAGTGAGAAAAAAATATTTTATCTGCTTGACATTTGCTAAAAGGAATCTAACATTTTCCTCCTGAATGATAAATGACTCAGATACTTCTAAATACTTATATTTCTAGATTTTTATATTCTGACTGCTCTGCTGATGAAATGTAACTGATTAATTGAAACCAAGGTATTGATGTGTTTTTTTAAGTGCTTACACTAATTCTGATAGTTTTTAAATTAAATACGCTTAGTGAAGATGTTTTAATGAAATTACTCTTAAATTGGAATTTTATAAGTTGAATCGCAGATTTCCTTTGCTTTAGAGTGATATTTGGTTGTTAAATAACTGTGATGGTATATGGGAAAATGCAGTTTTGATGATCTAGTCAAAGGGAAATTTATTTCTGTAAACAAATTGCATTTGAGGTGGAATCAGTGACAGGGGATTAGTTTGAGTTCACCTGCTGGTTGTCAAAGATTCTGGCTTTTGTAAATTTTCATGGCAAAATTTGAAGCTAATAACTAACTCCCTGC
>NW_026006321.1:19314-25670 GCF_001458135.2 Marmota marmota marmota
CAGCAGTGTCCTTCATCAGAGATGGAATTCTGACTTTGGGGAGATTTTAAATGGTGGAAACAAGAAAGAAGGAACTTGTGTTTTCTGTTTCCAAATGGAGATAAAGATAGAGAAGTCAGTTTGCATAATACTACCAAAATTGTCTTTCTTTCTTTCCCTTCCTTCCTTCCTTCCTTCCTTCCTTTCTTTTTAAAACAAAATAGATAAGAAAGTAGTTTTTTAAATACTTTAAACATTTTTATTATATCACCATTTAATTTTTTCTCCTGACTTTTTCCTCAAAGAAGCAGAGGTATGTATAAAATATATAAATATGATAAATTTTCTTCTGTAAGATAATACCAGGGAAAAAGGAATAGAAGAGTCAGACAGAAAAAGTCCAAAAAGAAAGAAATATGGAGAAATGTCTGTCCTCTTTATCCTTTAATAATTACAGAGTTGCTGCACAATTGACTGAATATTCTTGGGTCTGGGCAGAGGTGAACATGATGAACCACAAAATTCTCATTATCTGGAAAAGAAAACCTAACTGTCTGCTCAGAGAAAAAAGATTTTCCATAGGAGCAAGTTATATGTCTGAAAGAAACTTCTGCAATGGTATCCTTTAGGTAGCGCTGTTCGTCTGTATTTTTTTAACGCAGTTTATGATTTGTGATCTATAAATATATCTTACTTGTGATGAAAAAGTCCATCAGCCACTGTTGCGACATTGTCTCTGACCACAGATATTAACCAGTTTGTTAAGTGCTCAGTGTTTCATTTGGTGCTAAAAGGATACAAGATCTCACTCTGGAGTAAGAACTAGTTGGGCAAACAAACACTGCAAGAGAAAGGACCTACATTACAGTTTTGCTGGTATAAGTAGCACTCGTAAGCACAGAGAAGGGAGCAATGGATTTAGCTAGAAAGTGTGAAAAGCAGGACAGCTGAGATGACATAAAGCAACACTTAAGTTTCACAGCTGAAAAGGAAAGAAAACGCTTTCCACAGAGAGGGAACAAATGAGCAAAAAGCACGTAGGCGAAATTAATTCATTGGCAGCCCCAGACAAGGATAGTTTGTCCATAGCTTGGGAGTGACAATAAGGGGACCTGGGTTTAATTGAGTTTTAAAGAACAATTAGGTGGCTGTTCACTTAAATTTTCTGATCTCTGATTTCTCACACTGCCTAGTGCTCCAGCCCAGGTCCTGGGAAGTTAAGCAGGATTGTGGTGGGTAACACTGGCCTAGCATCAGCAGTCATATTCTGCTGGGTCCTGGCTGGACTATGAAGTACAGGAAGTTGTCAGATATATTCTTCTGCCCATTCTGAAACCTCTTTTGCCATCTACAAATATCCTTAGGAATATCTGTCCTGTCATTAAACAATTTTCTGTTACTTCTTCCAGTGGTGCTGAACTTAAAGGTTTTCTGTAATTATGCAATGAAAGATTTAGAATACCAATCTGCATGCATTTAGTTCATGTTTGTAAGGGGAACCCTGCCTTCATCCAGGAAATATGTCCCATAGGCCACTGCATACTCAGGTCTCATCAAACCCAGCCTTCTATTTCCCCTATTTTGACCATCTCCATCCCTACCTTCCCTCTCCCCAAAGACAAAACTCCCCCTGCCTCCAGTTTGGTTCAAGGCTGCTTCTGTTTGTGAATACAGCCCACTGTTCTTACACTGATTTGTGCTGATGTCACTAATATTGCTGTCAGCCTCTTTCATGTTGCCAGCTGATTTGGTTATATTTGAATAGTGATGCAAATGAAAAAGCAAGTTAGAATCATAGGGAAATTTTTATAGATTATCTTTTCAATATTGTTTGCAAATTTTATTGACTACGATCCACAGAAAACTTTTTTACATTATGACTGAACAACAATTTATTAAAAATAATACTCAAGAGCCAGATATGGCACATGCTTGTAATATGAGCTACATGGGAGGTTGAGGCAGGAATATCACAAGTTTGAGGCCAGTCTCAGCAACTTAGTGAGACCCTGTTTCAAAATAAAAGGGGCTGAAGGTATATAGTTCTTGCTTTGTATGCATGAGCCATTGGCTTTAATCCCCACTACTACAGAAAACAAAAAATCCCCAGACTTAATTTTACTACATATGATAGACTATTCTGTTCTATTCTTTGATTTCATCCCACTCCATTCCTTTCCATTTTATTCAGTTTCACCTGATTTAAAAAAAAAAAAAGTGTGTTGATTGCTGGGTGGCGCACTTCAGTAATCCTAGAGGCACCAGAGGCTGAGGCAGGAGGATGGCAAGTTCAAAGCCAGCCTCAGCAATGAAGAGGCACTAAGCAACTTAGTGAGACTGTGTCTTTAAATAAAATACAAAATAGGGCTGCGGATGTGGCTTAGTGATTAAGTGCCCCTGAGTTCAATCCTTGGTACCAAAAAAAAAAAAAATAGAAAAAAGAAAAGAAAAAAGAAAGAAAGAAAGAAAAAGAGTGTGTGATGAGCAATTTCAATACTTGGCATCTATTTAACAAAATCACATACATTAAAATATCAAAAGAATTTCCATAGCAACATTATGTGTCATTGTCAAACTGGAAATAATCTAAGTGTTCACCAAGAGTAGAATGGATAAATAAATAAAACTGAATAAATGAAGTATTAGTATGAGGAAGAATATCATAGATGAATCTTGTAAACATGATGTTGACAAGAGATGTCAGACATATTGAATGACTCGATTTTATAATATAGAGAAAAAAATCTATGCAAAAGAATTGAGGGAAGTGGTTGCTCTTGGGGAGGGCAAGCAGCAGTAAGCGCAGGGAACAAAGGTGCTGGTTCTGCTTCTTGATCTGGGTGTCAACATTCATCAGGCTTTTTATTTTGATGGGTTTTTCCAAATGTATATTTCCAAAAAAGAGAAATGCTTGCTAAAAGGAAAAAAAAATAGGTAACTGCAAATTCTTAAGCTGATTACTAATCAGTCATCACCACCAATCTGAAAACACTGGTCTGGTTCAATCCTCTCACATCACAGATGAAGTGAGACCCAGAAAGATCCAGAGATGTGGCCAAGGATGGGCCTTAATCTGGATCCCACACTACTTCAGTTTAGTACTCTATTATGCTGCAATTTCTTTTTTTTTATTTTGAAGAAAACAGTCTCTAAACTCATTTCTTTTACTCCTTTTAAAAATTTTATTATTTTAAAATTTTGGGGTGCATTGGGATACATTTATACATGTATATGAAATAATTTGGTCACTCCAGCACCTCTCCTTTCCCTCTCCTCCTCCCTTTTCCTATTCCCTTCCTCTACCCTATTCGTCTCCCTTCTATTTTCACAAGATTACTGTTTTTCTTTCTTCTATCTTCTACATATGATGGAAAATATATGACCCTTGACTTTCCAAGTTCAGCTAATTTTGCTTAATAAGATGCTCTTCATTTCTATTCACTTTTCCTACAAGTGATGTAATTTCATTGTTTTTGTATGGATGAATAAAAACTCATTTTGTATATATACCACATTTTCTTTATCAATTCATCTATTGATGGACATCTAGGCTGGTTCTGTAATATTTGCTATTGTGGATTATGCCGCTATAAACATGGGTATGTGCATATCACTATATTATGCTGACATTGCTGTGCCATGGGGTGGTTCCATTCCTAATTTTTTGAGGAACTTCCATACTGATTGCCCTAGTGGCTGTACTAGTCTGCAGTCCCACCAATAATGTACAAGTGTACATTTTTCCTCACATACTCATCAGCATTTATTTTTTGTATTCTTGATTATTACTATTCTAACTCAAGTGAGATGAACTCTCAGTGTAGTTTTAACTTGCATTTTCCTTTGTTTTTGAATAAAAGAAGTATTATTTTATTGCTGCTTAAAAATTATTCATATATATATATATATATATATATATATGCCTATAATTATAATCACTTATACATATGAATGTTGTTTATAAGAATGTTGACATTCTATACTGTCACTCAAGGTATACTATCAACATGCACTATTTTTTAATTGATTTTTAAAACTAAATGACAGTGGAATACATTTCAATTCTTATTACACATATACAGAACGATTTTTCATATCTCTGGGTGTATATAAAGTATGTTGACACTAATTCGTGTCTTCATACATGTACTTTGGATAATATGTCCATTGCATTCCACCATCCTTGCTAATCCTCAGCCCCCTCCCTTCTCCTCCCACTCCTCTGCACTATCTAGAGTTCATCTATCCTTCCTATGAATGTATCCCTACCCCACTATGAATCAGCCTCCTTATATCAGAGAAAACATTCAGCATTTTTTTGGGGGATTGGCTGACTTTACTTAGCATTATCTTTTCCAACACCATCCATTTACCTGCAAATGCTATGATTTTATTCTCTTTTATTGCTGAGTGATATTCCATTGTGTATATATGTCACTTTTTTATCCACTCATCTACTGAAGGGCATCTAGGTTGGTTCCACAGATTAGCTGTTGTGAATTGTGCTGCTATAAACATTGATGTGGCTATGTCCCTGTAGTATGCTGTTTTTATGTCCTTTGGGTATAGACCAAGGAGAGGGATAGTGGTCAAATGGTGGTTCCATTCCCAGATTTCCAAGGAATCTCCATACTGCTTTCCTTATTGGCTGCACCAATTTGTAGTCCCACCAGCAATATATGAGTGTATCTTTTTCCCCACATCCTCTCCAACACTTATTGTTGTTTGTCTTCATAATAGCTGCCATTCTAACTGGAGTGAGATGAAATCCTAGAGTGGTTTTGATTTGCATTACTCTAATTGCTAGATATGATGAACATTTTTTCACATATTTGTTGATTGATTGTATATTCTCTTCTGAGAAGTGTCTGTTCAGGTCCTTGATCCATTTATTGATTGGGTTGATTGCTAAATATGTTAAATATTTTTTTCATATATCTGTTGGTCACTTGCACTTACTTTTAAGAAATGTCTGTTTAGTTTATCTGTCCATTTATTGACTGAGTTATTTGCAGTTTTATTGTTAAGTTTTTGAGTTATTTATATATCCTGGATATTAATCCTCTACCTAGAAGAGTAGTTGGCAAAGATTTTCTTCTTTTCTAGATGAACTCTCTTCACACTACTGTTTCCTTTGCTATGCAATTTCACTTAGTCTTTTGCTTTGTTTCATTAATAATTAAACTAATATATTAAGATTTCTGATATTTTGTATTATATTATTTATTTTGTTCTTTAAGGATTTTCTTTATTTCTATAGATGAATTGCTTTTCTGATGAATTAAGCAATAATTTAAGATACAGCAATTAAAGTGTATGTTCATGTCTTCAGCTTTTTTCCTCCACATTTCAGACTGTCTTTAAAATCATCTAGGTTATTTGTGTGAAGAACTATCTTATGATACTTTCCTGTAGAATTTCAGCTTGGATTCTAGAACAATGGTGTCTACTAGAACATCCTATAATGGTAGGAATACTAATCTATATCTATGAAATGCAACTAAGTAACTGAACTTTTAATTAAGTGTCAACAGTGCTATGGTGTGGATAAATATCCCCTAAAGGCCCATTTGTTAAAGGCTTAGTTGCCTGCCTATGGTGCTATTGGAAGGTGGTGGAATCTTTAGGCAGTGGTAGGACCTAGTGGAGGAAATAATGTCAATGGAGGTGTTTCCTTAAAGGGATATTGGGACCTCATCTCCACCCACCCTCTCTGTTTGCTTCCTGGCTGCCAGAAGTTAAACAGTTTCCTCTCCCATGTGTTTCTACCATGATGTACTGCCTCATTGTGGGACAGACACCATGGCCAAGTGGCCATGGACTAAATTCTCTGAAACTGTGAGCCAAAATAAACCTTTCTTCCTTATTAGTTGTTCAAGATATTTTGTTACACTAAGGGAAAACTGACTAACGTGGCCATGTCTACTGTATTAGGCAACTCAGCTATAAAGACATGACAAAAGCCAGCATGTGAGTTTTTCCTTGAATTTAAACCAGAAGTTTAAATTCTAGTCAATAATCATTGTTTGTCTTTAGATTTTAACTGACTTTTGCAATGTCATAGTGACAAAAAAGAGTCGACAGGAATATTAGTTTGTTTTGCCTTTAGTCATGAAGTGAGAAGGTACTTGAACATCAGTTTTCTTACATGACTTGAATCAAATATGGTTTTGTTTAGGTAACAAATAATAGCATTAGAATCTATAGTTATTTGGAGGCATATCTTATTTCTCCTGGTCTCATCTCTTTCCTGACTAGGATATTGTGTCCACAAAAGTACCTTGCATGAAAGAATTGCCTCTGGTTACCAGGCTGCTGCAGGAACTGAAACTACTTTTAGGTAACCCTTTAAGTACCATCTCCTCCATGACACCAAT
>NW_026006321.1:26876-29906 GCF_001458135.2 Marmota marmota marmota
AGGCTGGGGGTAAGCAGGAGAGAGGAGTTGCTGCAGAGTGTGTACTTTGTTTTATGAAGACACACCATCACTAAAGAAGGAGACAGAACAGACAGAATAAGAGCTGTGTGGTGCAAGAACAATTTCTTACCACACACACACACACATGCATGCACACACACTGTGCTGATGGCAATTCTGCGGTCCTCATTAATCTCACTGCAGACTGGCCACAGAGTTGCAGATTTTGTTCTACTTTGGCTCCCTGCATCAGTAGGGCAGCCCCCAGCTAGTCCCAAGACTTGTCCTTCCAGTTGCATGTTTAGAGAAGACTTAGAGGTATAAAAGTGCTTCTCTTGTGACTTAGTCTCTATGTACACCTCTGTGTGTCAGATGTAAGCAGGAGTTGTTAGCAGGCCACAACAGGCTCCTTTTCTCCCTGCAGCATCTGTGCCTGGCTTGCTCAGTCATTCTTGCATTTGCTTTGTGGGAGGTGCCAAACTGTTTAACTTCACCATGCATTAGGGAACTCAAAGAGTTAAGCCAACCCCTACAGGGCTGGGGTTGAGGATTCTGGTTTCCTTGTGGTGACATGGGAGAGGAGGGCTGTACCTACATGTGCCCAGAGCTGTCCTGCTTGCTGCTCCTGTAGCAGTTAAGTCAAGGACTGCTCATTATTCTTCAGGTCACAGTGTATAGCATGGTGAGCATTAATAATGACGCTGCCTTTTAGGATACAAGCCTGTTAAGGTGTAATTTGTGGTGTTTACAATTTATCCTCACTGTAATATACCTGGACAATACTTTTGGTCTATTTATTTTTTATTTTGAATACAACTGGAATCTGAATTCTGATTTTGTTTTAGAAGGAAGTTCATAAATGCTTCTGTACTGAAAGAAGAGCTTGGGAAGGCTGGTGGAATAATTGGATCCTTCAAGTTTCTACTAATTTTAGTGTATTCTGGATTATACTGTTTAGTCTTATAATTAGCTATTAGAAAACTTTGGCCCAAATTTAATACCCATTTTTAGCAAATATGAATGTTACCTTATCACTACCCTTGTTTTTTCCTTTCTCCTGATTGCCTTCCTTTTTATCAATTGAAAACCTGATCACATTCTTTTTGCAATGAGTTTGGTCACACACAAATAAAAAGATCAAATCATGCATCTGTACATAAACATTTCTTAAGAGGCAGGTCTACTGGAAACAAATCCCCTCAATTTTCATCTAAGTGAGTCATTTTCTTTCTTTCACATTTGAGGAATAATATTGCAAGGCACAGAATTCTAGGACAGGGGCATTTCTGCCTCAATAGTTTAAATATTTCATACTATACTCTTCTTTTTTGCATGGTTTCTGAAAAAATCTTACATGTACAATGTAATGTGGACTAAAAATGAAATAAATTTCTTTTTTAAAAATAGTCATCTAATTTGTGTGAAAATTTATGCATCCCAGAATGATATTTACATGTGTAATTTGTAGGTGAATGACCTGAAGCATCTTCAGGCATAATCTTTTTGCAATAAATATTAAATTAACTTTGAATTAAGTTGTTATGGTTTGGATCTGGAATGTCCCTAAAAGGCTCAAAACCTGGTTCCCAGTACAGCAATTTTCAGAAGTGGGGATGTTAGTAAGTGACTGGGTAATAAAAACCCTGATCTCATTGGTGTATTAATCTATTTGGGGTGGGGATGGTTGGAGATGTAGATCACTGGGGCATGGCCTGAAAATGTATTTCATGTCCCTGGTCCCTTCCTCCATACCTCCTCTTTCTCCCTGCTTTCTGGCTGCCATGAGCTGAGTAGCTTTCTTTTGCCACATCCTTCTGCCATTATGTTTCTGCCTTAGAGCCAGCTGACTATGAACTGAAACCTCAGAAACTGTGAGCTAAAATAAGGTTTTTCACATCTAAGTTATTTTTCTTAGGTATTTGTCACATTGATGAAAAGCTAACCCAGAAAATTTGCATCAGGAGTTGGGTTGTTACTGTGACTATAACTAACCTTATGGTTCAGAAGACTTTGGAACTGGCTTTCAGAAGGAGTTTGGAAAAGTTAGAAGCTGCAGGCTAGAAAAGCCTTAGAATGTTATAAGCAGAGCTTAATGGATGAGTTTCATGTGATCATGGAAGACTAGAATGCCAATAAGAATGTGGACAGTAAAGATTGTACACATGAAGATTTGTGCACATGAGGACTTTATGGGGAATTAGACTAGAGCCCATGAATGCTACATTCTGGAACTTATCTACATTTTTATCCTGAAACTTTTTGTGAGGCTGAATTTAAAGATAATAGACCAATTAATTTGATGGACTTTCAAGACAGAGCAGGATTCAGGCAATGGCATGGGTATTGCTGGCAGATTTTAGTCAGGTTTATAATGAGAATTGGGAGCAAAAAGAATGATGGAAAGAATTGAAAAACTGGCTTTTTGTCCAGAAAAGTTCAGGTAAAATTGGGGCCAAAGTAATTGTGATTGCTGAAGAGATTAGTACCACTAAAGAGAAGCTAAGTACTTTGCACGCAGACAATAGGATAGATACTTTGAGGGCATCTTTATAATTGGCAAGACCCCACCCATCTCATTTTTAAAGGTGTAAGAGTGTAAACTCATTTGAAGGACTTTACTTTGAGAAGAGATTGCTGGGACACCCTGTTTACGCAGGGTCACCTAGGAAGTTATTACCCCAGAATTCATTTCATTTCATTTCAGCATGCTTAGTCATCCAGGCACTCAGAGGCCACTCCAACCATGGTCTAGGCAGGCCCAGATTTGTTGGCAGCATACCTTGGCATCACTCATGTGGTGGTGGTTTGGCAGGCATAAAAAAATGTAAGTTATGGCATCATGAAGGCTTCCACTGAGATTTCAAAGGAAGGCCTCCAAAGCCAGTCAATATGATCAGGATCAAAATCTCTGCAGGAATCCTCTGAGAGAGCAATACATGAAGCTGTGAGAATGAAACCTAAATTGAGAACTCAAGAAGTTAAAGATGCCAGGAACATAAAACATCTGCTAAGGAAAGCTTCAGGCAGCAA
>NW_026006321.1:34179-37598 GCF_001458135.2 Marmota marmota marmota
TCACTCTCTCGCTCTCTTTAAAAAAAAAAAAAGAAGTTCAAACCTTGACTAAAGGTCTGGAACTTGGAGTTCTACTCTACAATCTCCAGGGAGGGGAGAGGGACTGGAGATTGATTTAATAATTGTTCTTGATTACATTTAATTGTTCAATTTTGCCTTATGAAAAGTATGATTATGCTCCCTTCTTCACCTTGGCTGCTAGGAAACCCAGATAGAATTTGTGAAATTAATCATTTTATAGGACAGAGGATATTGTGACATATTTTACAAACTAACTTTGGTCTGTTGAAACCCTTATACATTGAGATTCACAGAGTTTCTGGATTATTATGAAGGCACCCAGAGAGGGTATAGATTGGCTGTGGCTCTTCTCATACCTTGCCATATGAATCTTTAACATCTGGCCATTCCTGAGTTTTATCGTTTATAATAACCCAATAGTAGTAAGTAATGTCCTAAGTTCTATTAATTTTTTAGTAAATTATAAATCTTAGAAGGAGGGTTAGTGGGTACCCCAAATTTGTATCCAAATCAGACAGAAGTATGGGTAACCTGATAATGCTATATTTGCAATTGGTGTCTGAAGTGAGATAGTCTTGGGAAATAGCCTTTAAACATATAGAGTCTAATATTGGCTTTGGGTAGTTAGTGTCAATATTGAACTGGATTGTGGGACACTTAGCTGGTATCAGAGAGCTGGAGAAATGGTTGTTGGTGTGGAAAACCTCCATGCATTTGATATTAGCAATGTTACAGGTGAAAAACAAACAAACAAACAAAAAAAAAAAAAAAACCAGCTCATTGTCCAGTAGAGGGTGTTAAAAAAATGATCTCTTGTTAGCTGTCAAGTAACTGACATACTGTCCAGTACCATGGAGCTGTTACCAGCTCTGACTCTTTAGGTACTCATCTCGCCAGGTTCCCTTCTTCCCTTTGCCATGGGCATGCCCATCTTCCTTAACAGCTCAGTATTTCTTTTCCTGGGGTACTCCTTCCATAGACAGACTCTGAGTTGCCTGAGGGCAGCCACCTTATTTCTACAGCTCAGTAACTTCTGTGGCCTAGGAGAGTTCACCCTGGGAATAGGCACTTCCCCCAAAGTATGTCAATATAAACTCTATAAGGGCTTTGTTGTTTTTTCTCTTTGTTTTTTTCTGTCTCTAGGGAAACATCCAGATAACTGAGAGCCACTTCCTGGAGAATGACTGGCTGACTGCTCTGGCCTGCCACCAGCCCTGCTGTTGTACATGACACCACTGCCATGATGCTGTTAGGGCTGTGATGGGAGATGGGCCGAAGATACTTTTCCTGAAACGTAGGGTTGTTCATCAGGTACTCAGCTCATGTCCCATAAGATGCTTCTACCTCCACCCTGGGAATTGTATGGCTTTCTCTCTATATCTTCCCTCATTCCCCAAAAGACAATATATCATTTACATGGCACTGCATAAAAATGAAATATATTGAATGGGCCCTACACTCACCAGATTTTAAAAAATAACATTAAAGAAAGATAGCTGTTGATAAGTATCACTCTAACACATGTTGTATCTGTTTCCAAGCACTATTGCAACAAAGAACCACAAACTGGGTGACTTAAATATCAGAAATACATTATCTCACAGATCTGGGACCAGAACCTGAGATCAAGGTTTTGGCAGGACTGGCCTTTTTGGGGGGCTGTCTGAGTCTCTTCTGTGTCTCCCTCCTAGCTTTTGATGGTTTGCTGGCCAACTTTGATATTCTTTGGCTTATAAAGAATTATCCAGGTCTCTGCCTTCATCCTCACATGATGTTTTCCCTGTGTGTGTATATCTGTATCCAAATATTCTCTTTATATAAAGACACTGGTCCTATTGGATTAGGGGCCCACCCTGATCTCACATGACCTCATCTTATCTAATACTAATGCCTGCAGTGACCCCATTTCCAAATAAAGGTCAGGCACTGGGGGTTGGGTTATGGAAATATGAATTTTGGGTGGTCACTAAACAACCCATAACCATATCCCACATAATTATTTAATGTCTGTACATTCAAGTAGGTGTAAAAAAACTTTATAATTATCTGAGCAAAGAATTTAATACTATTTTACGAATACACTTTTGCAGAATTTAATGTGCTTTTATCTTAGAAATGCAACTGCCAAATTTATTGAAGAAAGACTGTAGATTTTTGTTTTTCTTTTTCTTTGGAAACTTATCAAGAGTGGCTCATGTTTTTAGCAAACCATGTCATTAACATTGTGCATAGTATCTAGGTAGCCAAGATAACTTACTTAAGACAACTTCATTTCTAGAAAAATATCAGACTCCTACTGTTACAGAGCTGAGACCATCTAAGAAACTGAGACAGCATGAAGACCACCTTCAAACGCTGATTCTTGCCATCAAGTCAGTAAGATTTCAGACATGTTGCTCAGAGTAATAGTAATGAGTTTATTGAAGGGATAGGAAAAGGGGAACGGGACACTCTTAAGGGAGAGAGTGAGTCGTCTCAGAAGGACAGGTATAGTGTGCCTTTCCTGCACTCCAGTTTTATTGGGGATCCCAGAGAAGTTTCCAGAGAGTCCCTCCCAGGTCCACCTCTTGACTTTTGACTTACAACAAGATGACAAACTTTCAAGTCCCCACTGTTATGGCAACTTTAGGTCATCTTGGCCCATGCTGAATGGTTTCAATTAGATTCATAACCATATATTCCTACAGATTTTATGGTTAGGAGGAACTAACCTTATCTCTCAGAATTTCAGGATCTGATCACAAAAGTTTCCTCCTTCAGGTTAACTTGGGTTCCTCTTGTCAACATTATCTTGGGCCTGCATTTTTCCTGCAAATAGGTAGTCTACTGGGGAATGCCACATATCCTGTCCACTGAGGCCAGGCAGGGCTTTAGGTAAACTGCTCCTTGGAAAAGAAAGCATGTGAGGGTCAATAGAGTGGACCCAGTTTAATAGAATTATTTTCTTAACTCCATGTTCGCACCATCCTCATCTATCTGTCCCCTAACACTACTAATGTAAAAATTATCTGAAAAATGATTTTTATGTTTTTACATAATTGTTCTTTCTGAGGTTGAAAGAATGAATGACAAAGTGTTCTCAGCCAGGTTTATAGACATTTTCTTCTACAAATATACAATATACATGTGATATGTGTATATACAATATATACATACAGTGTACATATAAAGTCATGTGTTTGTGGCATCTGAGAGTTACAGAGCATAATCATAGTGTGAAATGCTTTGAAGATTCTACTATTATCTTTTAAAATTCCTATGAAAATTGATAATATTTTGTGAGCCTCACTCTGTCATTCTTATTAAGTTACTAAGGGTTCTGTTGGCTCTGCCTAATTTTGTTCCCAGGGTTTCAGAAGCCCAGCATTTTAATCAAGTCTTCAGTTAAGTGTTTTTAA
>NW_026006321.1:41912-46196 GCF_001458135.2 Marmota marmota marmota
GTATTTTGAACAAGAATTCAGTCTGAATTATAGCCAATCATTCTGGTTGTTAAGGATAATTTTTAGAAAACTGAGGAGGCCCCCCCAAAATTTATTTGGAAAGGTAGCTTCAAAATTGTTTGGGATGATTCAGTTTTTTTAATGAGTTAATAAACTTTAATCAGAATTAAGTTTACAAATGTTTATGAGAATCAAATCCATGATATTTATAGTTTGTGTAAAAAGTGGCACATATTTGTGTTTTGGGTGTATATAATATTTAAGAGGATTTGGCATATTAAAATATTATCCTTGTGATCCTAATGTAAAAGGTATAATTAAATGAATGGTTTTTACTTGTAAGCCAAGGTTTGAGCCATTTGGAGCCCTGGCTTATCTCCTCCTTAATGCCAGATACTACAAACAAGTGACTGATTAGTGCAGCTCAATTACTTGCAAGTAAGCAGGTAAATGCTTCATTTCTGGGTGCTCTTTCCTTCTGGGCACCAGCTATTTCATTGCCCTATGTCCTTCTACACCTATGTGAGTCTCTTCAGTTCCAGATGCCCATGGCCAGTCCTCTCTCCTTTTTAAAACCATGCTTTAAGGGCAACATCACCTTGGGGGACATCCCTCTCCTCCTCCACAGACAAGATGTTCTCCCAGCTTTGCACTCTCTCCCCTGAAATGTGTATGCCTGACCATCACTGGTGGGTTTACACATCCATAAAGGCATAGACTGTCACTTAGGCCCAGCTATGCCTAACAGTTGCTTAATACTTGTTAAATTGAGCTAACCTAATGAGTTCAGTTGACATAAATTAAATGTACCAACAAGCCAGATAATAGGCTATTCATGACTTCACTAACTCTCATTTGGAGTCTCATAAAAATCATAACAAATCCTGAGGGATTTAAAATATAATCTAGTTTTGTTTCTTTCATTATTTTTGTGTTCTATGAAGAATGCAAATTTGAAGAAAGTCTTCTATAGCCTAAATAGCACGCAAAAGCCACTAACTGATTCTTGGGAAAACCCTTTATTTTCAGTTGAATAAACTGAAGATTTTTTAAATATAAAAATATGTGTTTGATTTCTCTTGAAAAAGTAAGACCAGCCACAAAGGTTTCCATTCTTTAAAAAATGCCAATTTTCTGGGGACCCTCTCCAATTTATCACAATCCTTGCCACCCCTTACAGTTTCTTTGATTCAGAAACTAAGTATCAAGATGGCATTGAAATCCAGAAATTATGGCTCTGTAGATGGTAGCACACCTAGCCTTCTTGCTTCATTTATGTTAACTTGCCTATTACTGAAAGCAATTAAACTTGAGGACCTCACTTTTGCAATAAATGTATTTTAATGAAGTATCATGGGAAAAACACTGTTTACAAATCAAACTCCATATGTATATAACTTACTGTTGAGAAGAATCTATTGTAAATGTAAACTAATTCTTTTGGGCATCAAATAAGCACACTTGTGCATATTTCTATTGCCTTGACAAGAGCTACTTGTTAACTTGTTATATGATTCTGAGAGCTCAATTTGTTGTATTAAAATTCCGTAAAAATTTATGCTTTTTATTATTATGACATTTACTTTTACTTTTGAGCTCAGTGTGATCGTTCTTCCTTTGCAAGAAATGTGTTTAAGATTATAGCCCTTATAAAAATTTTATCATAAAAATAAAATCATTGCCAAAACAAGTTTAAGACTGAGCAACATCAAAAATTTTGGCTAGAGACATGGTGAGTTCATTAGAGCTATAGATCCCAACATTCTTTCTTCCTAGAGAGTTTTCCTTTTTGTTTATTTTTAAAAGTTTTATTGGCATATAATTTTCATATAACTTTTACCAAGGGTAAATGTACAATTCAATGATTTTGAATTTCAGAACATTTACTTCATCCCAAAAAGTTCCTTTGTGCTCATTTGCAGTATTATTTCGGTTCCCACCTTCAGCCCTAGGCAAGCTTGAGCCAGGAATATCATTGCCCCACTTATGACCTCAACCTCAACCTTATAGAATTATTGGCCCTCCCCGCTTACTCATCATCAAGATCATCAGTTCCACAGATAATGCCCCTGGGTGTGGGTGTCTCCACCACACCAAATAGAGTAGCAGCCTGGCGTTACAGCCTTTCCCCAGCCCTGGCAAAACTCCTGTGTTTATGAGCTGGAGGACAGGGAAGAAGAGGGTTTGCAGCAGCCCCAGGCAAGAGTGTCTCATTCCTATTGGCTTATTTGAAATTTGACTGTTTAAAAAGCATAAATGGGGTTGGGTCTGTAGCTCAGTGGCAGAGCACTTACCTAGCATGCATGAGGCACTGGGTTTGATCCTCAGCACCACATAAAAATAAAAAATAAAATAAAGGCATTCTGTTCATCTACAACTACAAAAATAAATAAATACAAGCTTAAATGTTCCTCAAATTATTGTTTGTAGTTGTTTTAAGGAAAAGGATTTATTGACATCCTCACTCAGCCATAGTCAGAAGTCTAATGTTTTTGTATATTTTTTTCACTCTTAATTTCAGCCTTAATGTTTTCTGGTTTCTTTCCCAAGGATGTTAATGGAAACTGATTGGATCTTTGTGCTCCATATTCTATTGCTTTTCCTAGTACTAGTGATTGAACTCTGGGGCACCCGAACACTGAGCCACATCCCCAGCTCTATTTTTTGTATTTTATTTAGAGACAGGGTCTCACTGAGTTGCTCCTCACCATTGCTGAGGCTGGCTTTGAACCCAGGATCCTCCTGTCTCAGCCTCCTGAGCTGCTGGGATTATAGGCATGGGCCAACACCGCAGGCCATGGCTTTAAGGTTTTGATGTCCCAAAGTCATTTATCCAGTCCAAAACAACTTCAATGAGATGCTAACAACTGAGTGAGTGTCTTTCCAACTATACACTTTGAATCAGCATATAACTACCTTAGTGATAGAAGTGAAGCCTGGAATCTTCAGTCTCTGAAGCGGATTGTTTCCTGCTTCTGCTCTACCTACAGGCCTTGACTTCACAAGACACATGCACTATTGCAATGCATGGAGCCCTTGATCTCATGGCTTAGGAAGCAGGCCTCTTATGATGATCATTTATGTCTGTGCTGCTGTCTTTCAAAGAACTATATATAAACTCAGCGATGATCATCTTAGTATGAACCAGCTATATCACTGTTAGGACTAATTCCTCCCAGTGATTAAAAAACACCATTGATAGTGTTTATTTATATTCTTAGTTTCTACTACTAGTATTTTAAAGTAGGAGGGGGAAATTAACAACCAATATTTAGTATTTTAGAAATTAACAACCAGTTTTTAGTACTTGGATCAATACTAAAAATATCCAAATACCAATTGAAATGATACAACATTTTCATGTTCAGAGGGAAACTTTTTCTGTGACTTTTGAGATTATTTTTGCATAAATTTCAGAAAAAAATGTATTTCCTATTTTAATTTATATACAAAGAAATAACTGGGAAGAATGTGTGCTAGAGTTACAAATCTCAATTTCTAATGTACACGGCTCCTCAAAACTGAACAAATTCCCTGGTGATCCTGTTAAAATGCACATCTTGCATTTCTAATAAGCTCTCTACTGAGACTGATACTGCTTTTATGAGCAGTAAGGTGTAGAAGTTCTGGTGTGCTGTTTCATAATTTGAAGATCAAATCACCCACATTTCAATTACCATTCAGGACTACTCAAACTGGGAAAATTCTGCAACATTACCATTTCCAGCTCACTGAGAGCCTTGTGTTTTGTGACCCATGCCCTCAAAGCAGAAACTGTCACCAAATGATCGCTCTGACAATAATTGTGTGTCATTTCATGTTCAAATACCCATGCTTTCTTTTTTATCTGGGAGGAGACTGTTAGAATAAGGAGGTGGCAACCATAGATAAGTCTTTTATTTTCATGACACCAATCATAAATTTTAAAAACCGATCCTAAAGGTTTGAATTGGGGTTTATTGCAGATGATTTCTTAAAAATCCACAGACATTCCTTTGAGACCTTGGATGGAGCAAGAAGTCACAAAGCTCCACAGGTAGATTTCTGAAAGTAATGCTGTTTTTCAAATAGAAAAATAGCTAAGTATGTGTTTGGGGTCTTGGGAAAAGAGAATGAGTGATCTGCTCATAAGTAAGTTGACTCTGCTCTACAAGAGCTGAATTGTTGATGCTTTAGCATTTAATAAAAATTATTCTATTGCTTTGAAAAACATGTTGTGGAAGATCTTTCAAAATAGATTCCATTGTAGTCCTTTGTTTGCCAATTTGGACATTTTTATTGTGT
>NW_026006321.1:51435-55136 GCF_001458135.2 Marmota marmota marmota
TTAGTGACTCGCCAGTTGCTAAGGCTGGCTTTGAACTCTCAATTCTCCCATCTCAAGCCTCTCAAGCTACAGGGATTATTGGCATACACCACTGTGCCCAGCTAGAACTTGTTTCTTGACTGTCATTATTCACATATGTAATGTATTGGTAGAGCACAATTTATGTATAGGATCCCGTATTAGCACCACACTGAGCCATAATGATCTGGAAGCAAAAAGAGAACATCAGCAACACTGGCTTTGTTTTTAATTGATTTTTTGACACTTTGCTCATCATAGATTTTGTTTGCAAAAATTTATGTTATTAAAATATCACGCTAAATGTTTTTTATATTGATGACTGAGATGTTTGCTGTCCCCTTCATTTTTGAATCCCTAAGGAGTTTCTTAATTGTTTTCACCTTTCACCTAGTCCCAGCTCTGACCTACTATACTTAGAGTTTTTTAGGTAAAAGGTCTAGAAAACTCAGTGGCATTTTATTTGTGGAGAAACTGAGTCATGGTTATAACATTTGATGTAGATATTCAGTGACTAATTGGGAATCCAAAGAATAACTCCTCCTATTTAAAAAAATAATCAAATCAGTAAGTAACTCCCTTGTTACATATTTACTAAGATTTGAATCTTTTAGTTTAATTATTATTTTATATATTTGATTAGAAAATTTTACTATTTCCAACTTTTTCACTATTGTCCCTCTAATTTTTAAACAATGACAAAGTGGGCAAAATTTTCCTAATCACTAGGTCACTAGCAGTTTAATCCCTATCACTGGCCTTTCAGTATTTTGTGGACAGGAGAAATACTCTTCAAGCCATGTTGGGAACTGATCTTACACTGGAGTGAAATTTTCACACAATCCCTTGTTTCCTCTTGAAGAGATTAGAGATGTGACACAAAAATCCACCCCCAGCCCCCACCCCACCTCTCCCTGTTCTTAGAGCTTTTCAATTTGAAGGTGAGATACTCAGAAGAGCAGAAGGGTTATGAGAATGTCAGTTCATTGAAATGTTTGTCAATCCATTGGAAGAATACACATCCTGAAACTATTATTGGCAAAGCAAACAGTGAGTGACATTCAGAGTTTATGCTGTTTGCTCTCTGATACTGCTGGAATGAGTTGACGTCACACACAGGAGTTACCAAGAAGTAGCTTTCTCTGAGCTGGCCAATAACTGCTGCTCTTCAATTAATTAATAGTGAAGTAAAATCTTCATTATAGCTCAGGTCACTACAGAAGAAGGAAACATACAAATGAGAATAGAACATTATTTTAATCTACTATTTCCCAAAGTCATCTCTTGAGAATAGTTATAAAATTGGTTGTCTGTGGAAACATATCCAGAAATACTATATAATAATGCTCATTTTGGAGATGAAATGTTCATTAACATCTGAAAAACTCAGAAATTCTGCAGGGGGAAAAAAACAATATTCAGGTAGAGTTTGGTTTAATCCAGTTTTGCCCAAATTTTGTAATGGAACCTTTAATACTGCTGTGAAACAAATTGCCCCAAGGCATTGAGTATTAAAACAATGATAATTTTCTTATCTCTCAGATTTTTGGGGTAAGGAATTTGGGAAGAATTCACCAGCTCCTTTTGAGTTCAGGGTCCTTCATGCCACTGTAGTCAGGAGAAGACAGGAGCAGCTGTGGACTGGATGGGCATCTCTCTTCCTTTCAGCTTAGAGCTTCTCTTTGTGGTCTCTATGCCACTAGACTGAATTTCCTCACAGCATGGCTTTCTGCAGGCACTAAGTCTACTGTATGGTAGCTCAGAGTTCTGATCAAGTATTGTAACTCATTGGGTGGCAGCTGTAGCCACTTCTCTGACATAACCTTGGAATATGCAGCATTATTTTTACTGCATTCTGTTACTTACAATTGAGTCAGGAGCCTACTTAGATTCACAGCAGGGGAATTCAATTTCATATCTTGAAAAGGGAGTGGCAAAATTTAGAAGGGTATGCAGGACAAGAAATAGTGTTACTATCATTTTTGGAAAATAACTTCTACCACAGAACTTTCTTTTCCTGTGCAATCTATTCAAATTGATTCTATGAAACATACTTTGAGGATATTGCAGTGGACAGTTACCACTAGAGCTGCTTCTAAGTAGAAAAATCACATTTACTTTCATTTCTTCCTACAGAAATGTAGGATCTTCTCTTACAATGACTATAGTCAACCAACATTCAACATTAGCCATGACAGGTTATTTTAAATTGACACTACAATTGTTACAGAATCTTGAAATATAGTTTATGCTTATCACGATGTCAAACCCATGGTAGTTACTGGACCAATGGTTATATCCTAATATTTATTATATTAATAAAGAAGCATATATATTACAGTGCCACAACTTTTAAAAATTTTGTAAGTATTCATCAATATAATTGGTTTCCTTTGTAATTTATACGTTATATTTTGTTGATTTATAGAAATTATTCTGACATAGGTCAACAGGTTTCATCAAAGTCCATGGCACAAACAGGAATAAAACCCTTCAGTAAATCAGCAGGCTGTTCTGGGAATCTGTGTCCTATTTCTGTATCATCTTAGCCCAGGATATCCCATTAATGAAAATGTATGATATATCCAAAGAAAATTAAATTTTATAATTTTTATTAAAAAATATTTATATGATACTGGTGTTGTTAGTCAATAGAAAATATCTAGTAATGTTGTTTATCTGAATTCTAGGAGGCTGAGAGTTGCTTCCAGGTCAGTAGCAGCTACTGGGAACCCTCCCAGCGGGTGTATGAAGGTGCAGGTTTAGTGCACCAACTTCAGGCTTTATTGCTGATGAATTAGGAATGGGAGTGGAAAGTACGAGCCACATCTGAGGCAGGGGAAACTATATGTGCAGTTTTCTGTCATTTCATTAAATGCCTCCAAGGGAAACCTAGGAGGCAGAAGCTTTAGTCTGCTCAGGCTGCTAGAATAAAACGCCAGAAGCTGGGGGCTTAAATAACAAAGTTATTTGTCACAGTTCTGGAGGCTGGGAGGCCTAAGATAATACGCAAGCTGATTTGGTTTCTCAGGAAGGCTCTTTTCCTCGCTGGCAAAGGATGGCCTTCTTGCTCTGTCTTCACATGGTAGAGAGAGAAAGAGAGAGCTCTTTCTCTTGCAGGGCACTAATCCCATCACCAGGGCTTAATCCTAATGACTTAATTACCTCCCAAAGGTCCACCCCACCATTATGTTGGCATTAGAGGCTTCAACGTGTGAATCGGGAGGTACAAACATTCAGTCCATAACAGTGTTTTACAGTTATTCTCCTATATGTGAAAAAATGAAGGACCTAACTGCTAAGCAACTTGCTGAAGCCACACATCAGAGGTGGAAGCCCAGGATCAACTCAGCTCCATGGGCATCCAGATCCCAGATCCTAGGTTCTTCACTCAGCATTTCTGACTTGTGTCCCCACAACTATATCATGGATCTTAATACATGTTATGTGAAAAGTTAAACCTGAGAGGGGGACACAAAACCTTGGCAAATTTTGAGTTGAGCAACACTGAATCAATTTCCTTTACTGCAAGATTTCTTAGAGACTTCGACATCTTTTTCTTATTTACAAATTTATTTTATTTTTTATAAGATTTTTTGGTAAGGGGGTACTAGGGATTAAACCCAGAGACATTTTTGCCACTGAGTTACAACCCCAACCCTTTTTAGTTTTTATTTTTAAGA
>NW_026006321.1:62209-65165 GCF_001458135.2 Marmota marmota marmota
AAAAAAAAAAAACCTAGTTCTTGCCATTATGTTGATAATGTTGAATCCTAATCAACCAAAGAAGACCAGGAACAAGTCTGTAGACTGACAAAATTAGATTTATTGGCTTGAAGTTTCAGGGAAGTTGCTCCACAGAACCCCAGAATGTTGCTCAACAGGAAGCAGGAAGGATTTAATGGACAGTTTGGGCTCCTTGTGAAGGATTCTGAGGAAACAGGATTAGTTATGGATTGTTTGCTGTTTCTGAGGCAAGATTAGGAGGAGTGAGGGTTTACCAGGTGCTGAATGAAGTGTGGGCAATTTAACTCCTAGGAATGAATCTCCAGTGTAAAATGGCAATAGCCAGGAAGTTATGGAGCATCAGTGGTAAGAAAGCTGTAGTCACAGGGAGAGGGTGTCCTTGAGACATTTACAGCCAGCTGCTGCATGACCTTGGAAGGATCTTGCTTTTTTAATATCTCTGCTGTTTCAAACATGTCAGTCATCTCAGCCTCACTAATGGCAGAGTTGCTTTTCCTTTTTCCAGTCCCAGATAATTTCTACTTTTCCCAACCCAGGGAAAGTGTTACTCTTTTTAGTCATTATGGCATGTTAAATAATTCTTAAAGTGTATTTCCATAATAACCCCCTCTAAGCAACTTTACTGAAGAATAAATGATATTATTGCTAAATGAAATAACATTATAAACTTTAATAAACCAGTATCTACACCTTGAAACAATGCTTTACATTTGCAAAGAAAGAATTCTGAAGTATATTATTTTTATTGTTAAAAGAAGAATTTTCTAGTGTTTTCAACATGAAGCAGGGCTCTATTTTGTCAAATGTTTTTTTCTGTATCTATTGAGGTGATCATCTGATTCTTGTCGTTAAATCTGTTGATGTGATGAATTATGTTTATTGGTTTCTGTATGTTGAACCAACTCTGCATCCCTAGGACAAACCCCACTCGATTGTGGTGCACTATCTTTTAAATATGTTTTTGTATGCACTTTGCTAGAATTTTATTCAGATTTTTTACATCTATGTTCATCAGGGATATTGGTCTGAAGTTATCTTTCCTTGATGTGTCTTTGAGTGGTTTTAGTATCAGGATGATGCCAGTCTCATTGATCCAGTTTGGAAAGGATCCCTCCTTTTCTATTTTATGGAATAATTTGAGAAGTATTGGTGTTAATACATCTTTGAAGGTCTTGTAGAACTCAGCTGAGAATCCATCTGGTCCTGGGCTTTTCTTGATTGCTGGACTTTTGATGGCATCTTCTATTTCATTCCTTGGAATCGATATGTTTAAATTGTGTATATCCTCCTGATTCAGTTTGTGTAGTTAATATCTGGAAGAATTATATTTTATTGGAGTATAAATTTTCAAAGTAGTTTCTAATTATCTTCTGTATTTCAGTAGTGTCCATTGTGATATTTCCTTTTTTGTGTGTTATATTTCCCTTTTCATCATGAATTTTAGTAATTTAAGTTTTCTGCCTAACACATCTCAATATCATAAAAGCTATCTATGCTAAACCCAAGGCCAACATTATTTTAAATGGAGAAAAATTTAAAACATTCCCTCTAAAAACTGGAACAGAACAAGAATGTCCTCTTTCACCACTTTTATGCAACATAGTACTGAAAACTCTAACCAGAGCAATTAGAGAGATGAAAGAAATTGAAGGATACAAATAGAAAAAGAAGAACTCAAACTATCACTTTTTGCTGATGACATGATTCTATATTTAGAAGATTCAAAAAATTCCACCAGAAAACTTCTAGAACTAATAAATGAATTCAGCAAAGTAGCAGGATACAAAATCAACACCCATAAATCTAATGCATTCATATACATCAGTGATGAGCTCACTGAAAAACAAATTAGAGGAATGGGAAGATGGCGGCGAAGGGAGTGCATCAGCCCCGTGTACCACATCACTGTGTGGGAGAATGACGAGTTAGAACGGCTAAAAGCTATCTTGTTTGGAATTTCCAGCAAAATTGGGGTGCTCCAAAACCTAGAGGAAGGATTTCCATCGCACGAGGATCAGCTATGGGGGCTCAAATGTGAGAGATTTGTCCGCACGGAGGGTCACGCTGCTTATTCAGCAAATCACCCCGCGGCTAGAGTCTGCGGCACGTGCTGGGAAATGACGAGACAGCAACGCAAAGATACAGTGCTGCAGATTCTGCGGGCTCCTGCCAGCTGTGCAATCACTGTGCTCAGGGCTGAATTCTGGGTTTGAGACGGGGGAAGGAAGCGGTCCAATTCAGTTCTCCACACCAGTCAGACCACAGAGGAAGCCAGCGGCCACCATCTTGGAGAGCTGACGTCACCATCACTGTTTTCGACTGATCGCAGCTCATTCAGCCATAGAACAGGTAATTTCAGGCTGCCATTCGCCTGCGTCTCGCAGACAAATTACTCAGGCTCAGTACTAAAGAACCTGTGGAAACTGCTTCTTGGAGCCTACTCCTATCAGAACATACACCGAGCCTGGAGCGGCCGAATTCCGGCTCCTGGAACTGCTCTGGCCCAGGGCTAAAGAACCCGCGGAAACTGCTTCTCGGTCCAGGTCCTGCTGAATACTGTGGAGGTAAATACCAACCGAGCCTTCATAGGCAGTGGCAACAGGATTGAGATGGGGCTTGTGAGGGCCGGTCAGGACTCACCCGTTGCTTTGGTAACCCGGCAAAGGGAATGAAATGCTGCCATTCGCATGGGATACCAACATGGCAGAGATCTGATGTCATCAGAAAGCGGCGGAGGAGAGAACTTCATCAATACCAGTGGCGACAGAAACAGTTGGTCTCCTGGTAAAGAAAGTGAGTCACAAACACCCGAGTCTCTCTCACTTTGTCATCAAGCAAGAGGGGTAGAGCAGAGCTGCCGCCCATGCCCGGAACAGGCCCAGCAGCCCACCAGCGTGGTAGTCACGTCACCCCAATTGGAGTAGGGGCAGAGCAG
>NW_026006321.1:72207-81029 GCF_001458135.2 Marmota marmota marmota
ATAGTAGAGGATAGGAAAGGCAGCAGAACACAACAGACACTAGTATGGCAATATGTAAATCAATGGATGTGTAATTGATGTGATTCTGCAATCTGTATACGGGGTAAAAATGGGAGTTCATAACCCACTTGAATCAAAGTGTGAAATATGATATATCAAGAACTATGTAATGTTTTGAACAACCAACAATAAAAAAAGAAAGAAAAACAAATTAGAAAAACTAGCTCATTCACAATAACCTCAACAAACAAATCAAAACAACAACAACAAAACTCTTTGGAATTAATCTAACAAAAGATGTTTAAAAAAAAAAAAACTCTACAATGAAAACTACAGAATACTAAAGAAATTGAAGAAGACCTTAGAAAAACAAGAGACTCCCATGCTGTTGTGTAGGCAGAATTAATATTTTCAAAATGGCCATACTACCAGGAGTGTTATACAGATTTAATGCAATTACTATTAAAATCCCAATGAAATTCATCATAGAAATAGAAAAATCAATCATGAAATTCATTTGGAAAAATAAGAGACCCAGAATAGCCAAAGCAATCCTTAGCAAGAAAAAATGAAGCAGGAGGCATTCCAGACTTGAAACTATAGTACAGAGCTATAGTAACCAAAACAGACACATAGTCCTATGATACAGAATAGAAAACACAGAGACAAACCCACATAAATACAGTTATCTCATACTTGACAATGGCACCAAAAATATTCATTGGAGAAAAGATAGCCTCTTCAACAAATGGTCCTGGGAAAACTGGAAATCCATGTGTAATAAAATGAAATTAAACCCAATCTCTCACCCTACACAAAACACAACTCAAAGTGGATCAAAGACTTAGGCACTAGAACAGAGACCTTGTGCCTAACAGAAGAAAAAGCAGGCCCAAATCTTCACCATGTTGGCTTAGGAACTGACTTCCTTAACAAGACTCCTAAAGTACAAGAAGTAAAATCAAGAATCAATAAATGAGATAGATTTAAACTAAAAAAACTTCCCAGCAAACAATAACATGAAGAGAGAGACTACAGAACTGGAGAAAATCTTTACCACATGCACCTCAGATAGAGCATTAATCTCCAGGATATACAAAGAACTCAGTCCCAGCATGGTGGCACATGCTTGTAATCCTAGTGGTTCTGGAGGCTGAGGCAGGAGGATCACAAATTCAAAGCCAGCCTCAGCAAAGTGAGGCACTTAAGCAAATCAGTGAGACCCTGTCTCTAAATAAAATACAAAATAGGGCTGGGGATGAGGCTCAGTGGTTGAGTCCCCTGAGTTGAATCCACAGTACAAAAACAAAAAACAACAACAAAAAACTCAACACCGAAAAAAAAAAAAACCCAATCAATAAGTGGGCTAGGGACACTTCACAGAAGAAGAAATATAATTGATCAACAAATATATGAAAAGATGTTCAACATCTCTAGCAATTAGAGAGGTGCAAATCAAAAATACTCTAAAATGTTATCTCACACCAGTCAAAATGGCAATTACCAAGAATACAGACAACAAGAAATGTCGGTGAGGATGTGGGGGGAAAGGTACACTCATGTACTGCTGGTGGAACTGCAAATTGGTACAACCATTATGAAAGTAGTATGGAGGTTCCTCAGAAAACTTGGAATGGAACATTTGACCCACCTATCCGACTCCTAGGTTTATACCCGAAGGAATTGAAAATCAGCCACTATAGTGATATGGCCACATCAATGTTTATAGCAGCTCAATTCACAATAGCCAAACTATGGAACCAACCTAGATGCCCTTCAACAGATGAATGAATAAAGAAAATGTGGTATATATTCACAATGGAATATTACTCAGACTTAAAGAGGAATAAAATCATGGCATTTGCTGGTAAATGGATGGAGCTAGATAATATCATGCTAAGAAAAATAAGCCAGTTCCAAAAAACTAAGGGCCGAATATTTTCTCTCACATGCAGATGCTAATTCACAGTAAGTGGGGGGTAGCTAGGGAAAAATAAAGGTACTTTGGATTAGGTAGAGGGGAGTGAAGGGAGTGAAGGGGGTATGGGGATAGAAATTATAGTAGAATGAATCAGACATTATTACCCTGTATACATATATGACTACAGGACTGGTATGACTCTACATCATGTACAACCAGAAGAATGAGAAGTTATACTCCATTTATGTATGATGTATCAAAATGCATTCTATTGTCATGTATAATTAATTAGAACAAATTTTAAAATATTTTAAAAAAATAAAATAAAAAAGAAGAATTTTGAGATATCCTAAATTTAGTTATAGGCCAGACAATGGAGGAAAAGAAAAGAGGATTCTCTCTAATGCCATAGCTTTAGACTAAACCAACAAAAAAGGGGGGTGGGGTGGACTGCCCTACTTTCCTTTCCTGTATTTCTAATCCCTGACTTTCTTTTTCATTTTTTATTGGTTCTTTTAATTTTAGATGACCCTGACTTTCTGACCCATGAGATTTTTCATTACTTTCTTCTTGCAAAACCAAACAACCAAGAAGCATAGTACTACTGGTTACTGACTACTCTTTACCCCCAGATTTTGCCTGTTTTGCAGTATCCTGTCCACTTAGGCCAGGCAGGGTTCAATGTGAGCCACTTATGCTTTCTAGTGTCCATATTTTCATCATAAAATAATGGCTTCTTAGATCTCAGATTTTTTCCCCAGGTGCCATCTAACTATGCTGCTGGTGGGTGGCTTAGGGAATTTGCCATTAAAATTTTTATTTAACATATCTATTTTTTTGTGTGTCCATTTAAGGAAGGTCATGTGTTTTGATAATGTTCTACAGGTGATTGTTATTCCAAATCCCTTCAGACCTTGATTAGAAACACGTTTGAAAAGGTTTGTTAGTGTATGTGAAGCTAAAACAAAAACACAAAGCTGTTTTAATAATTTTCAAGATAAACTACTCTTTTTTTTTTCTGGTACTAGGGATTGAATCTAGAGGCCCTTTTACCACTGAGCCATATCCCCAGCCCCCCTTTTATTTTAAATATTTTACTTAGAGACAGGGTCTCACAGAGTTGCTTAGGGCCTCCCTAATCTGCTGAGGCTGGCTTTGAACTCAAGATCAGCCTGCCTCAGCCTCCCAAGCTACTGGGATTGCAGGCCTGTGTTGCTACACCCAGTTGATATAAACTTCTCCTTACCAAAGTACAATACTTGTGAAACTCTCTGCCATATATCTAAAGTCATGAATAAGTAGAGTGAAGTTGCTCTGAGTAATGGTGGTGGCACTAAAAGATTTAATCAATGGACCCTTAGGACTTGAGGAGACAGCCCCTTCAGCAGGTGGCACTGGGAAGTAAATGCATCCCTTATTGTTGTGTAGGCCTTCATCAGTGGGGGATTTTTATTTTTCAAGCCAATATTATAAAGCATTGTGTACACAGTTTGATTTTCTTTTAAGGTAGGTTAGACTTTTCTCTGGGACAAGAAATGATTGATGTCTAGGAGCCAAGCATTAGTTAAAATATGCTGGCTTCATTCTGTTTAGACAAATTCTATGTTATATCAATTTTTATGATCTTAGTAAGAAGTCTGCCTGACTTAAGGGACCTTAGTTCTTATCCTAAAATAGTACAGCTTGAGGGGAAAAATACAACAGATACTAAAATGTAAGACTGTTTTGGGCCACATTATTTGATAATTATTATACAATTACATATAATAGTATGACCGCAAGGAAGGGTAACACAAGGGTTTACATTCACACTGAATAAAGGGCTGGTTTTAAAACATCCTGAATCCATCACCTGCAAAAATAACCCAATTCATATTTTCTATCTTGGTAGAAGAAAAAGTGTGTTTATGTTAAAGTGAAATCTTGTCATAAAGTGATCTGAATGGCGAGAAAATCCTGGAAGAGAATAAAAACACAGAGATAGGGATACAGATAGATAATGGCTATAATGACCCTCCTAATTTCCATGAATATGGCAACAGTTATTCCAGAAGTTAGGCTGGACATGATGGGCAATCCATATATGATTGGTATTTTCCATTCAGAGAATATATGAAAAGGAAAAGTAATTTCACACCCCATACATGGATTCTGCCTGCAATACCAACCATCTCCATTCGAGGTTGTTCTCAAGTGACCTCTGTGATTTTGACCTTCCTACCTTTAGATCATTATGGTTTCAGATAAATTCAGGTTTAAGTTAGCTTCTTAAAATATTTCAATAACAAAAAATACCTAGTGTCTTCCATGTTAAACTTCTAGACTGAAAGGATTGAATTCTCTTTGCTTTTACTTCTAATGGAAGAAACTCCTTGGTATGAAGGCAGGGGTCAATAGAAGCAAGTGTGGACTGTGGTATAAGGAACGCCACTGTTACAGAGAAAGATGATGCCCCAGATTGCCTAGGCTCTAAGGGTTCAATGAATCCAGTTTGGCTCAGAAAGATGGAGTCAATTCTCCAACAGACATTGTCTTTTCACTATCCACTGCAAATCAATAAACTTTGATAAGGAATAATTCCATCCAAATAGCTGTCTCAGAATTCTTACTTTTCACAAATTGGGTTTACCAAAGGTGAGAAAAGCCAGAGGTTCCACCTCTGTCATTTGGTATTATATGGTTCTAAATTGCTTTTGACTATGGTACAAAGGTCAGGTGTGGACTGTAGGCCAGATCATACCTAAGCCTTGGTTAAATTTCTCCCATTGTTTTATTATGAAATGTTTCAAATATACTTAAAAGTTTAAAAAATTATATAGTTAACATAATTACTTACCATCTGGGTTTTATGATTACATACTATATTTGCTTTATCACATATCTGTCTGCCCCATTCCTCCATTATTCATTAATGCATCTTTTTTAAAAAAACTGAGTTTAAAGTGAGTTACAGACATCTGGTATATATACTTTACCCCTAAACACTTCTGTATACATATAATTATAGTTCCTGTTCTTAGCTAAAATTTATTTATAGTAAAATGCACATATTGTAAATGTACTAGTGACTATTTGACAAGTGTGCACACCTGTGTGGGCCCAGTCCCTCCAGAGATGGAATTTTACTTCTGCCCTGGAAACTTACCTCTTGCCTCTTCCCAGGACAAAAATCACTGCTCTAAGTCATTTTTCCTGCTGGCAAATAACATTTTTTTTAGGCTACAAATTCAATAGATATCTGTTGAAGATCATTTTTAAATAATATTTAATAACATAATAACATAATAAAGATTATAGAATATAGAAAGCATAAAACATTTTTACACATCATTTTTACTTAAGTGTTGTCTCAGCTGGAAGTTCCTTATAAACACGATTTTTAATGGCTACATAATCCTGGCTGTTTGGTTGGATAGCCTCCTATAATCCAACAATGACTCTCGAGTTACTGCTCTCCCCTAATGGAATTTGATACCCTCTAAAGGTGTGGTTCAGTTGGAAAATAAGCTAAAGGAAGATGGGCTGAAATGCACAGAAATATTTTCATTGCCCCAGTCATCTTCTTCCCCTTTCTCTGGCTGGGCAGCTTATGCCTTGGCTGTTGGATTCCATGGTGATTTCTGGTATTAGTCTGGACCACTATCACTTTACTGACTAAATCTCCTTCTGACCATTCTGTGTTCTGAAGGGATTCAGAAATGCTTCTGAATGGTTTTAATCACCCAAGAGTTGAATGTGACAAGCTGCAGTGGTTCTGGGCTTACCAGAGACAAGATCCTGGTCCACAGGGGGGGCCCTTTGCAGTCAGTTGATAACAGTAGACATAAAGTGGTCTGGGGCCATGGATGTGGGCATAATAGCTGTTATACTAGAAGTTTCAAAGTACCTCACCAAAAATTATCCTGCCATTTCCAAAACTAACTGATAATGCATTTTCTAAAAATAGTACTTTTGTTCTGATTGTGTAGAAGAAACTGTTCTAAGGGCTATATCTGCATTATTAACTAATTTTTATTACTAGTAAGTAAACAATTATAAACTAAAAATAATTAAGTGGCTATTTTTGCTATTAATTACAATGTTTTAAGTAATCCCTGTAACAACTCTACAAGGTAGGTATCCTGATTTTTTTTTCTCATTTTACTTATCTTGCAGAGTGAAGTCAAGTAACTGGCACTAGAGCCTGTAATGTAAACATGGACAATGAGATTTCAGAGTCCACTTGCTTTCTGCCTAGTATCTATTTTATGCAGAAAGAAAACAGTGAGGATCTTGATTTATAGTGAAATGTACATATTGTAAATGTGTAACCATGTGGTTTTTGTAGAATCAGTTCTGTTAATCTCCATTCACAACTAAGAGTGCCAGGTTTCTAGATGGAACATAACCCAGAACAGGGATTGAAACATTTATCTCTAAAGAGCCACACAAATTATATTTTAGGCTGTGGGAGCCATACGATATAACTACTTAACTCTGCCTTTTTACAACTATAAATGATATGTAAATAAAAGAACATAAATATGTTACAACAAATCTTTATTTTTAAAGTAAAGTTATAGAACATAAATGGCTAATAAGTCACAGTTTACCGACCCCTGCTAGAGAGAAGTGAATCTTAAGATGTTCAGGGTAGCAACTTTGAGAATCAGATGAAAGCAATGGATTCTCGACCAGTGTAGACACACAAATGTCATTGATGTAAAACTTTTTACATTTAAAAAAAATTTTTTAGTTATAGTTGGACACAATATTATTTTATTTATTTATTTTTATTTATTTATTTTATTTTATCAAACCCAGTGCCTCTCCCGTGCGAGGCGAGCATTCTACTGCTGAGCCACAACCCCAGCCCTACATATGTTGATATATAAAAATATGCATATATCTTATGGTATATATGTCAGTTGCCACTATATGTTCACATATATTTATGTATTTCCTTAAAATATATTTTCTTCAGAAAAATCAGAACATAAAACCATATTTATGAATAATTTACCTCATTGATACTTTTCATCTACCTGCTGACAAACTGAAATAACTTTACACTGTATAATTAACACATAAAGCAAAAGTTAAAACTGCTTCAAAGCAAATCTAATATGAAGGCAGATTTTGAATGCAAAGTCTTTAGCTTCCCAATAACTGTGACCTCTTTGTTCTGATAGTAATGTAACCTGAGAGCTGAGCTCTGACTTGTAAAAGTGCATAAATGGAATCAGAACTCTACTGTGTTTTCATCAGATAATGATTGATATGCATTGAAGCATTCTGGATTTATCAAAGGCTCTTATATTGAATTAAAGCTGTGTCATTTCCTTTATTTTTAAAGCAATAGGTCATCCTGGCAAGGTTTTCTTTCTATGGTACCCAGAAAATGATTGCAGATCTATATTTCCAGCTGAAGGGTCATCTTAGTTGAAGGAACTTGTTAAATAATTCTGTGACATTTCTAATTATATTCAGAGTTCTGCTAGAAGAAGTATTCCCTCTAGCAATGCAACATTGACATAATCCTTGTAACAGTCAGAAAAGACTAGATTATGTTATAGCAGGCAACCTCCAAACCTTATAGACTTTGAAAAACAAAGGTTTATTTCTTACTGATGTCCATCCATGGATTTGATATCTGTGGGATTCAACAAACTAAAAACATATTTTTAAAATTGCATCTGTACTAAACTTTTTTACCTTATTATTATTCCCTAAACCATACAACAGCTATTTAGATAGCATTTATATTCATTGTGTTAGGTATTTTTAAGTAAACTAGAGATGTATCAAAGTATGTAGAATGATGTACATAGATTTTTTTATATGCTGTGTCATTTTATGTAAGGAAATGAAGCATCCTCAGACTTTGAAATCTTTGAAGGTCCTGGAAAAAAATCCCCTACAAATACCAAAGGATGGCTGTACTTACTCCAGGGTCCATGGCTGGAAAATTCCAGGGTGAGATAAATTGCATGACTGATCACTGTCTTGGAAAAAGGGAAATAAAAAAATGGTAAAGCTGACACTGGATCATAAAGCAATACTTCATAGCTAGAGCAACGAGTTCTGTGGGATGGGGAATTGCAATTTTATGACATTTCTGGAAAGAAAGGGAAAAAGCAAACATTTTTGAACAGCCCTCTTGACATCACAATTGACCTTCTCTAATCTGTTTGCCCTAGAGTAGGATATAGTTTTAGTTTTCAATCAGCCTCTCTGACCACCTAACCCTTGGCTCCAATGAAGTTAAACTCCCACAGCAGTTGGAAAGGCTTCTTTCAGATTTGCTAATACAATCTTAGATGTCAATATATGTCAAATGCAGAACACTGACTCAATATGGTGCCGCTGTCTGGCTGGGCACAAAATCACGAGCCACTCAAGCAGGAACAAAGTTTATTTTTTGAAACTGCCGCCAATGTCCGGTACTGCCCAGGAAGATTTTTTCCACCCACGCGGCCTCCTCCCGGACCGCAGAGAGAGCTCCTCCCCCGGAACTCCCTCCTACTGTACTTCCCCAACCAATGGGAACTCTCCAGGAGTCCCGTAGCCGGCCTAGGTGAACAGCAGGAGTCCAATATCCATATGAATGCAAATCTTAACATAATCATATCATCTCAATGGCTAGCTGGCGTCACCTTTCGACCAAAAATGCCATGCATCATATACTTGGCTCTTAGCATCTCCCCCCTTCTGTTTAAGTAATAAGCAATCTGGATAGGGACCGTGCCTGTTAGGTTTGTCCAATTCAACATATTGTTCTTACCCGTCATCGGAAAACTGACTTTTAGGCGTCAGCCTCCTGTCTTAGGTTGATACCACTGCAATTGGATCATACCCGTCACTGACTACCAGTCCAGCATATAGCCATACTTGTGGATAGGCCTGTGTACCAGTGGGGGGG
>NW_026006321.1:88593-92837 GCF_001458135.2 Marmota marmota marmota
AATTTTTTTTAAGAATCATATCAAATGAAGGTACCAATATACTTACAGAAACTTGTATGATTTTTAAATGTCTGCTATTATATGTAATATGATGAAGAATCTTGATAGAGTCTTAGAGGTATAATTGCTGGATTAAAGGACATGGAAATTTATATTTCAAAATAGCTGTCTGAGAAGTGGTAACAATTTGTATTCCAGCAGAAAATGCAAGTGTCAATCCCAAAACATCTTGTTCTCATTGAGTATTATTACAATTTTAAATAAAAAAAAATCTTTGCTTCTTTGATACATTAAATTATGTTATTTTTCTTTGCTGCTCTTTTTAATAGCAGGTTTGAATATTAATTAGGACAATTCTTTATCTTAAGTTTATTATTTGTGTCTATTTCTCTGTGGAATATATGTTCATATTTTTCTCACACATGTATTAAAGGAGTTTTACTTAAGATCTCTGAACATAGAAGCCATTACAGTTATGCAAGTATTTTTTTATTTTGTCACTTACATTTTTAAAATTTTATTGTAAAAATTATAAAAGTTTTTTGGTTATATATTAATCTTCTTTATGATTTTTATGGATATATATATATATATATATATATATATATGACAGTGGAATGCATTACGATTCTTATTACACATATAGAGCACAATTTTTCATATCTCTGGTTGTATAGAAAGTATATTCACATCACTTCATGTCTCCATACCTGTACTTTGGATAATAATGATCCTCACATTCCACCATCATTGATAACCCCATGCCCCCTCCCTTCCCCTCCAATCCCTCTGCCCTATCTAGAGTTCATCTATTTTTCCCATGCTCCCTCTCCCTATTCCACTATGAATCAGCCTCATTATATCAAAGAAAACATTTGGCATTTAATTTTTGGAGATTGGCTAACTTCACTTAGCATTATCTTCTTTAACTCCATCCACTTACCTGCAAATGCCATGATTTTATTCTCTTTTATTGCTGAGTAATATTCCATTGTGTATATATGCCACATTGTTTTTATTCAGTCATCAATTGAAGGGCATCTAGGTTGGTTCCACAGTTTAGCTATTGTGAATTGTGCTGCTATAAACATTGATGTGGCTGTGTCCCTGTATAATGCTGTTTTTAAGTCCTTTGGGTATAGTCTGAGGAGAGGGATAGCTGGATCAAATGGTGGTTCCATTCCCAATTTTCCAAGAAATCTCCATACTACTTTCTATATTGGCTGCCCCAATTTGCAGTCCCACTAGCAGTGTATGAGTGTACCTTTTTCCCCACATCCTTGCCAGCAATTATTGTTATTTGTCTTCATAATACCTGCCATTCTGAGTGTAGTGAGATTAAATCTTAGAGTGGTTTTGATTTGCATTTCTCTAATTGTTAGTGATGATGAACATTTTTTCATATATTGTTGATTGATTGTTTATAATCTTCTGAGAATTCTCAGTGTCTGTTCAGGTCCTTGACCCATTTATTGATTGGGTTATTTATTTATTTATTTTTTAGGTGTTTAGCTTCTTGAGAGATTAGTGCTCTATCTGATGTGTGAGAGGCAAAAATTTGCTCCCAAGATGTAGGCTCTCTATTCACCTCACAGATTGTTTCTTTTGCTGAGAAGAAACTTTTTAGTTTGATTTCATCCCATTTATTGATTCTTGATTTTTAATTCTTGTGCCACAGGAGTCTTATTAAGGAAGTTGGGGCCTAATCCCACGTGATGAAGATTAGGGCCTACTTTTTCTTCTATTAGACACAGGAGCTCTGGTTTTATTCTTAAGTCCTTGATCCATTTTGAGTTGAGTTTTGTGCATGGTGAGAGAGAGGGGTTTAATTTCATTTTGTTGCATATGGATTTCCAGTTTTCTCAGCACCACTTGATGAAGAGGCTATCTTTTCTCCAATGCAAGTTCTTGGCACCTTTATCTAATATAAGATAACTGTAATCATGTGGGTTGGTCTCTGTGTCCTCTATTCTGTACCATTGGTCTACCAGTCTGTTTTGGTGCCAATACCATCCTGTTCTTGTTACTATTGCTCTGTAGTTTAAGGTCTGTTTAAGGTCTGGTATAGTGATGCCACCTACTTCACTCTTTCTGCTAAGGATTGCTTTAGCTATTCTGGGTCTCTTATTTTTCCAGATGAATTTCATGATTGCTTTTTCTATTTCTATGAGGAAAGTCATTGGGATTTTGATCGGAATTGCATTAAACCTGTATAGTGTTTTTGGAAGTATGGTCAGTTTGATAATATTAATTCTGCTGATCTAAGAGCAAGGTAGATCTTTCCATCTTCTAAGGTCTTCTTGATTTCTTTCTTTAGGGTTCTGTAATTTTCATTATATAGATCTTTCACCTCTTTTGTTAAGTTGATTCCCAAGGTTTTTTTTTTTTTGAGGCTATTGAAAATAAGGTGATTTTCCTTGTTTCCCTTTCTGAGGATTTGTCACTGATATACAGAAATGCCTTTGAGTTATGGATGTTGATTTTATATCCTGCTACTTTGCTGAATTCATTTACTAGTTCTAGAAGTTTTCTGGTGAAACTTTTAGGGTCTTCTAGGCATAGAATCATATCATCAGCAAATTGTGCCAATTTGAGTTCTTCTTTTCCTATCTGTATCCCTTTAATTTCTTTCATCTAATTTCTCTGGCCAGTGTTTCAAGAACTATGTTAAATAAAAGTGGTGAAAGAGGGCATCCCTGTCTTATTTCAGTTTTTAGAGGGAATGCCTTCAATTTTTCTCCATTTAGAAAGATGTTGGCCTGGGGCTTAGCATAGATAGCCTTTATGATGTTGAGATATGCTCCTTTTATCCCCAGTTTTCCAAGTGTTTTGAACATAAAGGGTGCTGTATTTTGTCAAATGCTTTTTCTGCATCTATTGAGATGATCATATGATTTTTATCTTTAAGTCTATTGATGTGATGAATTACATTTATTGATTTCCCTATGTTGAACCAACCTTGCCTCTCGGGAAGAATCCTACTTGTTCATGGTGCACCATCTTTTTGATATGTTTTTGTATTCCATTTGCCAGACTTTTATTGAGGTTTTTGTATCTATGTTCATTAGAGATATTGATCTTAAGTTTTCTTTTATTTGATGTATCTTTGTCTGGTTTTGGAATCAGAGTGATATTGGCCTCATAGAATGAGTTTGGAAGTGCTGCCTCTTTTTCTATTTCCTGAAATAAATTGAAGAGTATTGGTATTGGTTCTTCTTTAAAGGTCTTGTAGAACTTGGCTGTGTATCTGTCTGGTCCTGGGCTTTCTTGGTTGGTAGACTTTTGATGGTTAAAAATGTGTATATTATCCTGATTCAATTTGGGCAAATTATATGATTCTAGAAATTTGTCCATGTCTTCAATATCTTCTATTTTATTGGAGTATAAGTTTTCAAAATAATTTCTAATTATCTTCTGTATTTCTGTAGTGTCTGTTGTGATATTTCATTTTTCATCACTTGATTTAAGTTTTAAGAAAACTTAAATCACTGTTCAGAAGGGGCGGTCCTGTGCCAGAGGCCAGGCTCTGGAGGGTGTCTGCCCTGCAGGGGGAGAGTGAACTGGGCCTACTGAAAATGTGGGTCCTGTGAGGGCTGGTGTAGGTGTTCTGGGCTGGATCTTGGCTCCGCAGTAGTCTGATGGTCAGAAGGGTGGTCTCCTTTATGCTTTCTCTTTCTTTTTATTGAAAAATGGCTTTTTACTACCCTGAAATTAACTAACTAGTCACCCATGTTTCTATCTTTAGATTTTTTTTCTCAACTCTTAAGACATTATTCTTTGGAAACCAAAAATGCACAAGAGAATATAATAATTATATATATTCTTTTTTCCCAACATTATTGAGGTATAATTAAGAAATAATAATTTCATAAATTTAAAGCATACAGTGTGATACTTTGATATAAGCATGCATTGTGAAGTGAGTGAAATGATTTCCATAATCAAGGTAATTGTTGTATCTTCACCTCTCAGAGTTATTTATATTAATAAATACATATAACATATGTGTATATGTGCATGATGGTGTTGAGAATATTTTAGATCTACTCTCATAAAATTTCAACTATACAGTACCTGAAATATTCACCACCCTGTATATTATGCCTCTGGATCATGTTCACCTTATAACTGAAACTGACATCTCCCATTTTCTCCACCCTTCAACCTCTGGTAACTGCCCTTCTACTCTCTTTCTGAGTCTTTTTTTAATGAAAAAGTTGGTTTTGAAGTGCTGGTAGTCAAAC
>NW_026006321.1:102840-136736 GCF_001458135.2 Marmota marmota marmota
AACAAGTTGGGTAGGTGTGATTGGTCAGTACAAAAGGGGTATTCATTTGAACTGATTGGTTTAAGCCAAGAGGGGTGTTCATGCTGAACTACATGGTTTCCCAACACGTTATCAACCACCATAAACTACTGGGAGGGTCATCTGGCATCCCAGGTATTTCCCTATTTCATGCTGATTGGTGGCTGCTAGGGGATTACTATGGGTCTCCACCTAGCCTGACTGAGTCAGGGACACCTGGCGCAGCAGATCTCTCCTGTTATTTGTAGATAAGCCACTTAGCAGGGTGGGAATGTGCCCAGGAGTGCAAGGACAAAGGTGATGTCCCTTCCTTGGACAGGCTTTGCTCTGAGGTAGAGGCTGGTTTTTCAGTATCAAAACTAGCTCATGATTATAAATAATGAGGTAAAGGAAGACAGGCAATTTCTGTGATGTCTTTCTTTGTGGAATTGAGCACAGTTTACTCTTTCACTAAAGGTAGAGCCATTGAAGACTCTGACTCTATGTGCACACTCCTGGTTCCCTTATTTGTACTCACTCTAGGCTTTTTATTTTATCTTCTGTGGTGTCCTTAAAATTAAAAATACAACATGTGTCCTCTCATTTTCATTCTAAATCAAGGTGCTAGAATCAGTTAATATATGTGAATAGATTATAATAGTAGTTTTGCCAGCATTGTCAAACATCTACCCTCAGCCTGCATGAGATGGTGAAAGGTGAAGAGTTGAGAGAAGGAATTGCATTGGAACTCTATTGGTATACTTTGATGGGGGGAGAAAAGTGCCTACTTGCTTTCAAACCAATGGGAAAGTGTATGGTTTGGATATGAGGTGTTTCAAAAACCCCCCACTGGTGCATAGGCCTATCCACAAGTATGGCTGTATGCTGGAACGGTAGTCAGTGACGGGTATGATCCAATTACAGTGGTACCAACCTAAGAAGGAGGCTGAAGCCTAGAGGTCAGCTCATACTATGATGGGTAAGTACCATTTGTTGTATTGGACAACCTAACAGGCACGGTCCCCTAGACACATTGCTTGTTGTTTAATTAAACAGAAGGGGGCAGATGCTGAGAGCCATAGCCAAGTAGGAATGATGCATGGCATTTTTGGTTGAAAGGTGACCCCAGCAAGCCATTGAGATGATAATGATTATGTTAAGATCTGCATTCAATTGGAGATTAGACCCCTGCTGTATGCCTAGACCTGCTACTTTGGAGCTCTTGCAGGACTCCGGGAGAGTTCCCATTGATTGGGAAGTGCGGTAGGAGGGATTTCAAGAGGAAGGATTTCCTATTGGTGTAGTGTGTCCTGGGAGAAGGCCGAGTGCGTGGCATTAGCGGGAGGTTTGGAAATAAAGCTTGTTCCTGCTTGAGTGGCTCGTGATTTTGTGCCCAGCCAGACTGAGGCAATGGTTAGGGTTAGGATTTGGGTTAGGGTTATGTTTAGGATTAGGTTGGATTATGGTTAGAGTTATGGTTAGAGTTATGGTTAGGGTTAGTGTTAGGGTTAAGGGTAGGGTTAGGGTTAGTGTTAGGGTTAGGGTTGGGGTTACGGTTAGTGTTAGTGTGAGTGTTAATGTTAGGGTTAGTGTTAAAGTTAGGGTTAGTGTTATGTTTAGAAATTGGGTTACAGTTAGGGTTAGTGATAGGGTTAGGTTTAGGGTTAGGGTTACAACTAGGTAAGGGTTAGAGTTAGTGTTAGGGTAAGGGTTAGGGTTAGGGTTTGTTTTAGAATTAGGGTGAGGATTAGTGTTAGGGATCGGGTTAGGTTTAGTTTAAGAGTTAATATTAGGGATAGGTTTAGGGTTAGTTTTAGGGTTGGTGTTAGAGTTAGGGTTAGGTTAGGGTAAGGGTTAGGGTTAAGGTTAGTGTTAGGATTAGGATTAGGTTTGGGTTTAGGTTTCGTGTTAAGGATAGGGTTAGGTTTAAGTTTAGGATAGGGTTAGTGTTTGGCTTATGGTTTGTGTTAGTGTTAGGGTTAGGGTTAGTGTCAGGTTTAGGTTTAAGTTGCTGTTAGGGTTAGTGATAGGGTTACGGTTAGCTTTAGCATTAGTGTTTGTTTTAGTGTTATAATTAGGTTTAGGTTTACTGTTAGGGTTAGGATTAGGGTTAGTGTCAGAATTAGAGTTAGGTTTAGTTTTAATGTAAGGATTAGGGTTAGAGTTAGGGTTAGGGTTTGTGTTAGTCATAGGTTAGGGTTAGGGTTCAAGTTAGGTTTCGGGTAAGGGTTAGGGTTAAAGTTATTGTTATGTTTAGGGTTAGGGTTACTGCTAGGTTTAAATAAGGGTTAGGATTAAGGTTAGGATTAGTATTATAGATAGGATTAGTGTTAGGTTTAATGTTAGGATTATGGTTAGTGTTAGGTTTTGGTTTAGGGATAGGGTTAGGGTTACTGTTACGGTTAGGTCTAGAGTTAGTTTTAAGGTTAGGGTTAGGTGTAGGGTAATGTTTAGGGTTACTGTTAGGGATAGGGTTAGAGTTCGTATTAGGGCTATGTTTAGGGTTAGGGTTAAAGTTAGGGTTAGAATTTGGGTTAGTGTTATGGTTAGTATTAGTGTTTGGGTTAAGTTTAGGGATAGGGTTATGGTTAGGGAAAATTTATGGTTAGGACTAGAATTAGTTTAGGTTTAGGGTTATGGTTCAGGTTAGGGTTAATGTTACGGTTAGTGTTAGGGTTAGGATTAGGGTTAGGGTTGTGGCTAGGATTAGGTTTAGTTTTAGGGTTAGGGTAGTGTTAGGGTTAGGGTTAGGGTTAGTGTTAAAATTAGGGTCAGCATTAGGTTAAGTTTTAGGATTAGGTTTAGGGTTAAAAATAGAGTTAGTGTTAGTGTTAGGGTTAGGGTGAGTGTTAGGGTGAATGTTAGGGTTAGTGTTAGGGTTAGGGTTACGTTGAGGGTAAGATTTAGTGTTAGGATTAGGGTTAGGTTTTGGTTTAGGTTTCATGTTGAAAATAGAATTAGGGTTAGGATTAGGATTGGTTAGAGTTTGGCTTAAGGTTCATGTTAGGATTAGGGTTAGGGTTAGTGTTAGGTTTAGGTTTAGCATTAGTGTCAGGGTTAGTGTTAGTGTTCCGGTTAGCTTTAGCGTTAGTGTTTGGTTTAGTGTTATAATTAGGTTTAGGGTTACTGTTAGGGTTAAAATTAGGGTTAGTGTCAGGTTTAGTGTTAGGTTTAGTTTTCATTTAAGGTTAGGTTTAGGGTTAGGCTTTGTGTTAGTATTAAGGTTAGGGTTAAGGTTCGGTTTAGGTTTTAGGTTAGGATTAGGGTTAAAGTAATTGTTATTGTTAGGGTGAGGGTTACTGTTAATATTAGGTAAGAGTTAGGGTTAAGGTTAGAGTTAGTGTTTTAGGGTTAGAGTTAGTGTTTAGGGTTAGTTTTAGGGTTTAAGGTTAGAGTTAGTGTTTGGGTTAGTTTTAGGGTTAGGGTTAGTTTTAGGTCTAGGGTTAGGGTTAGAGTTAGGGTTAGGGTTAGGATTAGGGTTAGTGTTAGTTTAGGGTAAGGTTAGGGTAAGTTTAGGGTTAGAGTTATGGTTAGGGTTAGGGTTTGTGTTATGGTTAGGGTTAGATAGCGTTAGGTGTAGGATTAGTGTTAGCATTAGTGTTAGGGTTAGGATTAGTGTTAGTGTTAGAGTTAGGGTTAAGGTAAGGTTTAGGGTTAAGGTTAGGGTTATGATTAGAGTTAGTGTTACTGTTAGGGTTAGTATTAGGGTGAGTGTTCAGGTTAGGGTTACAGTTAGGGTTAAGGTTAGTGTTAGGTTTAGGGTTAGTGTTATGATTAGTGTGAGGGTTATGATTATGATTAGGGTTAGGGTTAGGTTTAGGGTTAGGATTAAGTTAGGGTTAGGGTTAGGGTTAGTGTTGGGGTTAGAGTTAGGGTTGAGGTTATGTTTCATGTTAGGGATAGGGTTAGGGTTAGGTTTCCTTAGGGTTAGGGTTATGGTTCCTTGTAGGGTTAGGTTTAGGGTTAGTGTTAGATTTAGGTTTAGGTTTAGGTTTATGGTTAGGCTTAGTGTTAGTGTTAGTGTTAGAGATATGGTTATGGTTAGCTTCAGCGTTAGGTTAGTGTTAGGTTAGGGTTAGGTTAGTGTTTGTGTTTGATTAGGGTTAAGGTAAGGTTTAGGATTAGGATTAGGGTTATGATTAGTGTTAGTATTAGTGTTAGGGTTTGGGTTAGGGTGAGTGTTTGTTTTAGAGTTAGTGTTTGGGTTAAGGATAGTGTTAGGTTTAGGGATAGTGCTATGGTTAGGGTTACAGTTAGGTTTAGGATTAGGTTTAGGTTTAGGTTTAGGGTTAGGTTTAGGTATAGGGTTAGGGTTAGGTTAGGGTTAGGGTTAGGGTTATCAATAGTGTAAGGGTTAGGATTAGGGTTCGTGTTAGGGTTAGGCTTAGGGTTAGGTTTAGGATTAGGTTTTGGTTTAGGGTTAAGCTTACTGTTAGTGTTAAGATTAGGGTTAGGTTTAGAGTTAGGAATAGTGTTAGGGTTAGGGATGGGTTTAGAGATAGTGTTAGGTTTAGCTTAAGGTTAGGGTTAGTGTTAGATTTAGGGTTAAGCTTAGGGTTATTGTTACAGTTAGGTTTAGGGTTAGGCTTAGTTTTATTGTAAGGGTAAGTGTTAGGTTTAGGGTTAGGGTTTTGGTTAGTGTTAGGGTTAGGGTTGGGGTTCCATTTATAGGTTATGGTAGGGTTAGGGTTAGGTTTGTGTTAGGGTTAGGGTTAGGTTTAGCTTTAGGGTTAGTATTAGGGTTACCATAAGTGTTAGGTTTATTGTTAGTTTTAGGGTAAAGGTTAGGGTTTGGATTAGTGTTAGGGTTAGGATTAAGTTTGGGGTTAATGTTAGGATTAGTGTTAGGTTTACGGTAAGTTTTAAGCTTACAGTTAGTAATAGGGTTAGGGTTAGGGTTAGTGTTATGGTTAGAATTGGTGTTAGTGTTAGGGTTAGGGTAAGGTTTAGGTTTATGTAAGAGTTAGTGTAAGAATTAGGTCAGGATTAGGGTTAGTGTTAGTGTTTGGGTTAGGTTTAGTTTTAGGGTTAGGGTTAGTGTTAGTGTAAGGATTAGGGTTAGGGTTAGGGTTAGTGTTAAGGTTAGGGTTAAGGTTATTGTCAGAGTTAAAGTTAGATTTAGGGTTAGTGTTAGTGCTAGGGTTAGGGTTATCGTTAGTGTTAGGAATAGGGTTAGGGTTAGTTCCAACGTTAAGATTGGGTTTAGGGTGAGGATTAGGGTTAGTGTTAGGTTTAGGGGTCGTGTTAGTTTTTTGGTTAGGATTTGTGTTGGTGTTATGTTTCAGGTAAGGTTGGGTTAGGGGAAGAATTATGGTTAGGTTTAGTGTTAGGAATAGGACTAATGTTTGGTAAGGGTTAGTGTTAGGTTTAGGGTTATTGCTAGAGTTAGTGTTAGTGTTAGGGTTAGGGTAAGAGTGAGTTTTAACTTTAGTGTTAGAATTAGGGTTATGGTTAGGTTTATGGTTATGGTAAGGATTAGGGTTAGGGTTATGGTTACAGTTAGTGTTAGGGTAGTGTTAGGGTTACAATTAGGTTTAGTGTTAGGGTTAGGGTTGTGGTTAGGGTTAGGATTGTGGATAGGGTTAGGGTTAGGTTAGGGTTCAGGTTAGCATTTTGGTTCATACGAGGGTTAAGTTTAGAGTTAATGTTAGGGTTATGTTAAAGTTAGTGTTAGGGTTAGGGTTAAGGTTAGGGTTTGGTTTAGGTTTAGGGTTAGGGTGAGAGTTAGGTTAGGGTTAGGGTTATGGTAAGGGTTAGGTTTAGTGTTAAGGTTAGTGTTATGGTTAGGATTATGGGCTGGGTAAGGTTTACAGGTGGGGTAATTGTTATAGAAAGGGTTATTGGTAGGTTTAGTGATAATTTTAGTATTATAGTTAGTTTTAGTGTTAGTGTTAGTGTTAGAATTTGGATTAAGGTTAGGCATAGGGTTAGTGTTAGGGTTACTGTTAGGGTTAGGGTTAGTGTTAATGTTAGGGTTAGTGTTAGGGCTAGGGTTATAGTTAGGTTTAGGATTAGAGCTAGAGTTAGGGTTCGTGTTAGGGTTAGCGTTAGGGTTAGGTTTATTGTTAAAGTTACAGTATGAGTTTGTTTTAGGGTTAGGTTTAGGGTTACTTTTAGAGTTAGGGTTACGGTAAGGTTTAAGTTTAGTGTTAGGATTAGTGTTAGGGTTAGGATTTGCGTTAGGTTTAGTTTTAGGGGTAGTGTTAGGTTTAGGGATAGGGGTAGTGTTCCATTTACTCTTAGGGTTAGGGTTAGGGTTAGTGTTAGAGTTAGGGTTATGGTTATGTTTAGGGTTAGTGTTCGGGATAGGCTTAGGGTTAGGGTTAGGGTCAGTGTTAGGGTTAGGTTTATGTTTCTACTTAGGGTTAGGATTAAGGATAGTTTTAGGCTATTATTATTATTACTATTATTAGTGTTAAGGTTTGTGTTTGGGTTAGTTTTAGGGTTAGGGTTAGGTTTAGTGTTAGGGTTAGGGTTAGTGTTAGGTTTAGTCTTTTGGTTAGGTTTAGGCTTGTTTTAGGGTTATTGATAGGTTTTGAGTTAGGTTCGTATTAGGGTTAGTTTGAGGGTTAGTGTGAGGGCTAGGGTTATGATTAAGGTTAGAATTAGTGTTAGTGTTACAGTTACTGTAAGCGTTAGGTTTAGGGATCATGTTAGATTTAGGAATAGGTATGGGTTAGTGTTAGGGTTAGTGTTAGTGTTATTGTTAGAGTTAAGACTAGTGTTAGGATTAAGGTTACAGTTAGGGTTACTGTTAAGGTTAGTTTTAGGGTAAGGATTAGGATTAGGATTAGGATTAGGCTTAGGGTTATGTTATTTTTAGAGTTAGGTTTAGAATTTGAGTTAGGATTAGAATTAGGTTTAGTGTTAGTGTTAAAGTTATGGTTAGGATTATGTTAGGGTTAAGGTTAGTGTTAGTGTTAAATTTTGTGTTAGGTTTAGGGTTAGGCTTAATGCTAGGTTTAGGGTGAGGGTTTGGGTTAGTTTTAGTGTTAGGGTTAGGGTTAAGTTTAGTGTTAGAGTTATGTTTAATTTGAGGGGTAAGATTAGGTTTAGGGTTAGTGTTAGGGTTAGAATTAGGGTTCATGTTAAGGTTAGGGTTAGAGTGAGTTATGGTTAAGTTAGATATAGGGTGATGATTAAGGTTAGGGTTAGGTTTAGTGTTAGTGATTGTTTTAAGGTTTGGTTTAGGTTTAATTATAGTGTTAGGGTTAGGTATAGGTTTAGAGTTAGTGTTACAGTTACAATTAGGTTTAGGGTTAGAGTTATCTTTAGGGTTAGGGTTAGTATTAAGGTTAGTGATAGGGTTAGGTTTAGGGTTAAGGTTAGTGTTAAGGTAAGGATTAGGTTTAGGGTTAGGGTTAGTGTCAGGGTGAGGTTTAGGGTTTGAGTTAGGATTAGAGTTAGATTTATTGTTAGGTTTAGGGTTACAGTTAGGATTAGGTTAGGGTCAGGGTTAATGTTAGTGTTAAATTTTGTGTTAGGTTTAGTGTTAGGGTTAGTGTTAGGATTAGGTTTAGGGTTAGGGTTAATGTTAGAATTAGGGTTAGGTTTAGGTTTAGGGTTAGTTTTAGGGTTAGGGTTAGGGTTACGTTTAGGTTTATTTTTAGGTTAAGGTAAGGGTTAGGATTAGGGTTAGGGTTAGTGTCACCGTTACTATTACGGTTTTTGTTAGAGGTCGGGTTAGGGTGAGTGTTATTGTTAGAATTAGCTTTAGGGTTAGGTTTGTATTAGGGTTATGGTTAGGGTAAATTTTAGTATTAGGTTTAGGGATAGGTTTAGAGTTAGCGTTAGTGTTAGGGTTAGTGTTATGGTTATGGTTAGGTTTTTTATTAGTGTTGGTGTTAGGGTTACGGTTAGTGTTAGTGTTAGGGTAAGGGCTAGGTTTATGGTTAGTGTTAGGGTTAGTGTTAGGGTTGATGGTATAGTTAGGGTTAGTTTTAGTGTTAGGTTAGAGTTAGGATTAGAGTTAGTGTTAGGTTTAGTGTTAGTGTTAGGGTTAGGGTTGGTGTTAAGTTTAAGTTTAGGGTTAGTGTTTGTGTCAGGGTTAGGGTTATAATTAGCATTATGGTTTACGGATAAGATTAGGGTTTTATTTAGGGTTAGAATTAGGATTAGGTTTAGTGTTAGGATTCTGATTAGGTTTAGAGTTAGAGTTAATGTTAGGTTTAGGGGTAGAGTTAGTGTTAGCGTTAGGGTTAGGGTTAAGGTTAGTGTTAGGTTTGGGGTTATGTTTAGGGTTAGAATTAGTGATAGGATTAGGTTTGTGGTTAGGTTTATTGTTAACGTTAGGGTTAGGGTTAGGTTTAGTGTTACTGTTATGGTTAGGGTTAGGGTTAGTGTTAATGTTAGGGTTAGGTTTAGGTTTAGGGTTGGGTTTAGGGTTAAGGTTAGTGTTAGGGTTAGAGTTAGGCTTTGTTTTAGTTTTAGGTTTAGGGTTAGGGTAAAGTTTAAGGTTTGTGTTATGGTTAAAGGTTAAGATTAGGGTTAGGGTTAGTGTTAGGTTCAGAATTAGTGTCCTAGTTAGGGTTAGTGTTTATGGTGAGTGTTAGGGTTAGGGTTAGGTTTTAGGTGAGGAATAGGGTTAGGGTAAGTTTTACTGTTAGTGTTTAGTTTTTATTATAGTGTTGGCTTTAGGGATAGGTTTAGAGTTATTTTAGGGTTCGGGTTAGGTTTAAGTTTAGTGTTATAATTAATGTTCAGGGTAGTGTTAAATTTAGTGATAGGATTAGGTTAAGGGTTAAGGTTAGTGTTAGGGTTTGAATTAGGATTAAGGATAGGGTTATTGTTAGGGTTAGTGTTACACTTAGGATTAGGATAGGGTTATGGTTAATGTTAGTGTTAAATGTTGTATTAGGGTTAGTGTTAGAATTAAGTTTATGGTTAGGATTACTGTTAGAATTAGCTTTAGGGTTAGGGTTAGTGTTAGTTTAAGTGTTAGGGTTATAGTTAAGTTTAGGGTTAGTGTTAGGTTTTAGGTAATAGTTAGGATTAGTGTTAGGGTTAGTATTAGTGTTAGGGTTTGTGTTACGGTTAGTCTTAGGGTTAGGGTTAGGGTGAGTGTTAGGTTTAGGGTTCCGGTTAGGGTTAGGTTTGTATTCGTGTTTGTGTTAGGGTTAATGTTAGGTTTAATTATAGTGTTAGGGATAGTTTTAGAGTTAGTGTTAGGGTTAGTGTTATGGTTAGGGTTAGGTTTAGGTTTATGGTTAGGGTTAGTGACAGGGTTAGGTTTAGAGTTAGTGACAGGGTAAGGGTTAGGTTTATGGTTAGGTTTAGGGTTAGTTTTAGGGTTAGTGTTATGTTTAGTGTTAGTTTTAGAGTTAGGGTTAGAGTTAGGTTTAGGTTTAGTGTTAGGTTTAGTGTAAGGATTAGGGTTAGGGTTTGTGTTAGGATTAAGTTTAGGGGTAGGCTTTTGTTAGAGTCAGGGTTAGGGTTAGTGTAAGGGTTAAGGATAGGATAAGGTTTAGAATTACGGTTAGGTTTAGTGTTAGGATTGCGGTAAGGTTTAGAGTTAGAGTTAGTGTTAGAGTTATGGTTGCGGGTAGGGTTAGGGTTAGTTTTAAGTTTAGGTTTATTGTTAGAATTAGGTTTAGGTTTAGGGTTAGTGTTACAGTTAGTGTTAGTGTTAGAGTTAAAATTACGGTTAGTGTTAGATTTAGGTTTAGATTTAGGGTTTGAGTTTGGGTTAGGGTTAGAATTAGGGTTAGTGTTAGGGTTAGGGTTAGGGTTGGGTTAAGGTCTAGGGTTAGTGTTAGAGTTAGGTTTATGGTTAAGGTTAGTGTTAGGGTTAGGGTTATGGTTAGTGTTAGAGTTAGGTTTAGGGTTATGGTTAGGTTTTGTGTTAGGGTTAGGGTTAGATTTCTTGTTAGGTTTAGGGTTACGGTTAGGATTGTGGCTAGGGTTAGTGTTACATTTAGGATTATGGTTAGGGTTAGGGAAAGGGTTACGTTTAGTGTTGGTTTTAGGGTTTGGGTTAGTGTTAATGTTAGGGTTAGTGTCTGGGTTGAAATTATGGTTAGAATTAGTGTTAGGTTGGGGTTAGGGTTAGTTTTAGTGTTAGGGTTAAGGTTACAGTTAAGGTTAGTTTTAGGGTTTGGGTAAGGTTTAGGGTTAGTTTTAGGGTTTTGTTAGGGTTATGGTTAGTGTTTGGGTTAGCATTAGGTTTAGGCTTATGTTTAGTGTTAGATTTAGTGTTAGTGTTAGGATTAGGGTTAGGGTTAGGTTTAGGGTTAGTGATAGGGTTAGGAATAGATTTAGTTTTAGGGTTAGGGTTAGTGTTTGTTTAGGGTTTGGGTTAGGGTTAGGATTAGTGTTTGTGTTAGTGTTAGGGTTAAGGTTAGAATTAGGGTTTGTGTTAGGCTTTGTGTTAGGTTTAGGGTTTGTGTTAGGGTTATTTTTAGGGTTACGATTAGGATTAGTGTTAGATTTAGGATTAGGGTTAGTGTTAGTGTTAGGGTTAGGTTTAGAGTTAAGGTTACTGTTAGTGTGAAGGTTAGTTGTAGAGTTAGTGGTAGGGTTAGGGTTAGTGTTAGGGTTAGTGATAGGGTTAGTGTTAGGGTTAGGGTTAGTGTTAGGTTTACAGTTAGTATTTGTTTTAGGGTTTGGGTTAGGGTTAGGGTTAGTGTTTGTGTTAGTTCTAGGGTTAGGGTTAGAGTTAGGGTTTGAGTTAGGTTTTGTGTTAGGGTTAGTGTTTGTGTTAGGTTTATTTTTAAGGTTATGAATTGGGTTACCATTTGATTTAGGATTAGGTTTAGCATTAGGTTTATGGTTAGATTTAGATTTAAGTTTAGTGTTAGTGTTGAGGTTAGGGTAGGGTTAGAGTTAGGGTTAGGCTTAGGTTAGGGTTAGGGTTAAGTTTAGTTTTAGGGATAGGGTTAGAGTTAGGTTTAGTGTTGGGGTTATGGTTATGGTTACGTTTAGTGTTAAGTGTAGGGTTAGGGTTAGGGTTAGGATTAGTGTTAGTTTTATGTTGTGTTTGTGTTAGTTTTAGGGTTAGGGTTAGACATAGAACTTGTGTTAGTTTAAGGTTTATGTTAGGGTTAGGGTTACCATTAGAATTAGGGTTAGGGTTAGGGTATGTGTGAGATTTAGTTTAGTTTTAGGGTTAGTGTTAGGGTTAGGGTTAGGGTGTGTGTTAGGGTTAGGGTTAGTGTTAGAATTGGGTTACATGTAGGATTAGGTTTAGGGTTAGGTTTATGGTTAGTGTTAGTGTTTGGGTTTGCATTAGGGTTAGTAAACATGTTAGTTTTACGGTTAGTGTTAGGGTTGTGTTGGGGTTAGTGTTAGGGATAGGGTTAGGGTGTGTTTTAGGGTTAGTGTTATGGTTAGGTTTAAAATTAGTGTTAGTTTTAGTGGTAGTTGTTAACTTTAGGGTTAGTGTTGGGATTAGGTTTAGGGTTTGTGGTAGGGTTAGGGTTTGGTTTAGTGTATGGTTAGGGTTAGTGTTAGTGTTAGTGTTAGGTTTAGGGTTAACAATAGTTTAAGTTTAGGCATAGGTTGAGGTTTAGTGTTATGTTTAGTGTTATGGTTAGAGTTAGTGTTAGGGTTAGTGTTAGGGTTAGTGTTAGGGTTAGGGTTAGGGTTCTTCTTAGATTTATGGTTAGGTCTTGCTTAGGCTTAGGGTTAGTGTTAGGGTTAGGATTAGGGTTAACAATAGTGTTAGTGTTATGGATAGGTTTAGGGTAACTTTAGGGTTAGTGATAGGGTTATGGATTGGTTAGGTTTAGTGTTAGTGTTAGGGTTAGGGTTAAGGTTTGTGTTAGGGTTAGTGTTAGATTTAAGGTTAGGGCTAGGGAATGGGTTAGTGTTAGTGTTAGGGTTGGGATTCTAGTTAGTGTTAGGGTAATGTTAGTGTTAGGGTTAGGGTTAGTTTAAGCATTAAGTTTAGGTTTAGGGTTAGGGTTTGTTTTAGGCTTAGTTTTAGGTTCAGGGTTAGGTTTTTGTTAGGTTTAGGGTTAGGTTAGAAGTTTTGTTAGGGTTAGGTTTAATGATGGGTTTGGTTAGGTTTAGGTTTATGGTTAGGGTTACCATTACAGTAGGTTTATGGTTAATGTTAGGGGTAGCATTAGGATTATGATTATGGTTAGGGCTAGTGTTAGGGTTAGGATTATGCTTAGGGTTAGTTTTAGGTTTAGGGTTATGTTTAGGGTTAGGTTGCGTGTTCGGGTTAGTGTTCGAGTTAGGGTTAGTATTAGTGTTAGGGTTATGGTTATGGTTAGTGTTAGTGTTAGGTTTAGGATTAGACTTAGGTTTTGTGTTAGTGTTAGGGTTACAGTTAGGTTAGAGTTTCAGTTATGATTAGGTTTCTGGTTAAGTTTAGGTTTAGGATGAGTGTTAGGTTTAGGGTTAGGGTTAGGGTTTGTTTTAGGATAAGGCTTAGCGTTTGTGTTAAGTTTATTGTTAGGGTTAGTTTTAGGTTAGGGTTACATGTAGGATTATGTTTAGGGTTAGGGTTAGTGTCAGTGTTAGCTTTTGCGTAAGGGTTAGTGTTCTGGTTAGTGTTAGTGTTAGGGTTAGGGTTGGATTAGGGTTAGTGTTAGTGTTAGGGTTAGGGTTGATTTAGGTTTAGTGTTAAGGTTAGGTTTAGGATTAGGTTTAGGTTTAGTTTTTAGGGTTAGGGTTCTTCTTAGGTTTAGGGTTAGGGCTAGGCTTAGGCTTAGGGTTAGTGTTAGTTAGGGTTAGGTTTAGTGTTAGGGTTAGAGTTAGTGTTAGGTTGAGTGATAGGGTTAGGGTTACAGTTAGGGTCAGTTTTAGGTTTATGGTTTGGGTTAGATTTAGTGTTAGGGTTAGGGTTAGAGTTAGTGTTTGGATTAGTGTTAGGTTTAGGGTTAGTGTTTGTGTTAGTGTTAGGTTTAGGTTTAGACATAGAGTATTTGTTTTGTTTACGGTTAGAGTTAGGGTTAGGGTTACATTTAGGATTATGGTTAGGTTTAGGGTTAGTGTGATTGTTAGGGTTAGTTTTAGGGTTAGTGTTAAAGTTAGGGTTAGGGTGTGTGTTAGAGTTAGGGTTAGTGTTAGAATAGAGTTAAGTGTAGGATTAGGGTTAGGGTTAGGGTTAGTGTTAGTGTTTGGGTTGGCGTCAGGTTTAGTAATAGGGTTAGTTTTAGGGTTAGTGTTAGGTTTGGGTTAGGGTTAGTGTTAGTGTTAGGGTTAGGGTTTTTGTTAGGGTTAGTGTTAGGATTAGGGCTAGGTTTAGGACTAGTGTTAGGGTTAGGGATAGGGTTAAGTTTAGGGTTAGTGTTAGGGTTAGGGTTCTTCTTAGATTTATGGTTAGGTCTTGCTTAGGCTTAGGGTTAGTGTTAGGGTTAGGATTAGGGTTAACAATAGTGTTAGTGTTATGGATAGGTTTAGGGTAATGTTAGGGTTAGGGGTAGGATTAGGGTTAGTGTTATGCTTAGATTTAGGATTAGGGATTGGGTTAGTTTTAGGGTTAGCATTAGGGTTAGGTTTAGGATTAGTAGTGGGGTTGGGTTAGGGTTACAGTTAGGGTTAGGGTTAGAGTTAGGGTGAGGGTTATGGTTACTGTGAGGTTTAATGTTAGGGTTAGTTTTATGGTTATGGTTAGGGTTTGGGTAAGGTTTACAGTTTGGGTAATGGATATAGTAAGTGTTATTGGTAGGTTTAGTGTTAGGTTTAGTATTAGAGTTAGTATTAGGGGTCATGTTTAGTGTTAGAATTGGGTTAAGTTTAGGGTTAGTGTTAGTGTTAAGGTTAGTGTTAGGGTTAGTGTTAGTATTAGGGTTAGGGTTATAGTTAGATTTAGCATTAAGATTAAGGTTAGTATTAGTGTTAGGGTTAGGTTTAGTGTTAGTGTTAGAGTTTGGGTTACCAAAAGGATTAGGGTTAATGTTAGGTTTAGTGTTAGGGTTAGCATTTGCCTTAGGCTTAGTTTTAGGCATAGTGTTAGGTTTAGGGTTAGGGTTAGTGTTAGAATTTGGGTTAAGGTTAGGGTTAGGTTTAGTGTTAAGGTTAGTGTTAGGGTTAGGGTTATAGTTAGGTTTAGCATTAAGGTTAAGGTTAGTATTAGTGTTAGGGTTAGGGTTAGGTTTAGTGTTAGGGTTATGGTATGGGTTTGTTTTAGGGTTAGGTTTAGTGTTAGTGTTAGAGTTCGGGTTACGAAAAGGATTAGGGTTAGTGTTAGGATTAGTGTTAGGGTTAGAGTTTGCCTTAGGGTTAGTTTTAGGCATAGTGTTAGTTTTAGGGTTAGGGTTAGTGTTAGTTTTACTCTTAGAGTTAGGTTTGGGGTTAGTGTTTGTGTTAAGTTTATGGTTAGGTTTAGGGTTCGTGTTAGGGATAGGCTTTGGTTAGGGTTATGGTTAGGTTCAGTGTTAGGGTTAGGGTTATGTTTCTTCTTAGTGTTAGGATTAGTGTTAGGTTTAGGCTTAGTCTTAGGGTTAGTGTTATATTTGGAGTTAGCATTAGATCTAGTGTTAGGGCTAGGTCTAAGGATAGGACAAGTTTTAGTGCTAGGGTTAGGGTTAACTAACGGATACATTTAGAAATACTGAGAGTTAGAGTTAATCTTAGGGCTAGGGTTATGGTTAGTTTTAGGGATAGGGCTAAATTAGTGCTATGATTAGGGCTAGGGTTAATGTTCATCTTAGCGTAGCATTAGACCTACAGTTACGGTTATGTTTATGGTAAGGGATATTGTTATAACTAGGTTTAGAGGTAGGGTGAGGGAAGAATTAGTGTTAGGGCTAGGGTTAGGGTTAGGTTATGAATAAGGCTAGGTTTAGGGTTAGGATGAGGGTTAGGTTTGTTGTTGGCATATGTCTAGAATTAGGGATAGGACTAATGTCAGTTCTAGTGCTACAGTTGGTGTAGATTTTGGGTTTGGTTTGTGTTTATGTCTAGTGTAAGCGTTAGGCTTAGGGTAATGTCAGGTTTAGACCTAAGTGTATTTTTAGGGTCAGGATCAGGTTTATTGTTTGTTTTGGGTTAAGGTTTAGGAATTGGGCTCAAATGAGCATTAGGGTTAGGGTTAAGGTAATGGATAGGGTTAGGTTTAGGGTTCAGGTTAGGTTTAGGGTAATGAAGAGGTTTTGGGATAGCAATAGGGTTAGGCTTAGGCCTATAGTTAGCATTAGGATTAGGATTATCGTAAGAATAATATATAGGGTTAGAGCTAGGGTTAGGGCTAAGTTTATGGTTAAGACTAGGGCTAGAGTTAGGGTTAGGATTCGGGCTAAGGCTAGTAACCATATTTTAGGGTAGGATTAGGGTTAAGTTTAGGTTTTAGGGTTAGGTTTTGAGCTTGGTTAGTCCTAGGGCGAGGGTTAGGTTTTGTGTTAGGTCTAGGTTTATGGTTATGGTCAGGGTTAGGTTTAGGATTAGGGCTAGGGTTTTCATTAGGGTTAGGGTTAGGTTTAGAGTAATAGATTGGGTTAGATGTAAGGTTAGCTTTAGGGTTAATATTTGGTTTAGGGTTAAGTTTATTTTTAGGGCTGGATTTACTCTTGGGTTTAGGGTAAGGGTTAGGTTTTGAGATAGAGTTAGGGCTAAAGCAAGGGTTAGGTTTAGGGTTAGGTCTAGCATTAGGTTTATGGTTTGTTTTAGGGTTTCGGTTAGAGTTTCGGCTAGGGTTATCATTACGGTTAGGGTTAGAATTAGGATAATGGCTAGGGTTAAAGCTAGGGTTAAGTTTAGGATTTGGGCTAGGGTTAGGGTTATGGGTAGGAATAGGGCTAGGTTTATGTTTAGGCTAAGTGTTGGTCTTTGAGCTAGTGTTAGGACTAAGGTGAGGTTTAGAGTTAGAATTAGGGCCTAGGGTTAGGGTGAGTGTTATGCTTAGGGTAGGTTTAGGCCTTGGATTAGGGCTAGGTTTTGTGTTAGGTTTAGTCCTAGGTTTAGTGCTATAGGTAATTTAAGATCTAGGGTTCCAAATACAGCTAGTTGTAGGGTAAGGGTTATGGCTAAGTCTAGTGTAAAGTGTAGATTTTGGTTTATTGTCAGGTTTAGAGCTAGGTTTAGTGTTAGTATCAGGGTCAGTGTTCAGGTTAGAGTTTGGGTTAGGGTGAAAGCCAGAATTAGGACAAGTTTAGGTATAGGGGTAGGGTTAGTGTTTGGATTAGGTTAAGGGTTATAGTTAGGGATAGGACTAAGTTTTTGTTTAGGTCTAGGGCTAGAGTTATTGCTAGATTTAGGATTAAGTTTATGTCTAGAGCTAGTGTTAGGGTTAGGTTTAGGTATGAGGTTACCGGTAAGGCTAGTGTAAGGGTTCTGTTTATGGTTAGGTTCAGGTTTAGACCTACGATAAGTGTTAGGGTCAGAATAAGGTCAGGGTTAGGGTTAGGGATTGGGGTTTGGTTAGAGCTAGAATGAGTGCTAGGGTTAGGACTAGTAATAGGGTTAGGGTTTGGGTTAGGTTAAGGATTAGGGTTAGGGCTAGTGTTAGGGCTAGGTTTAGGGCAAGGGTTAGGGTTAAAGCTAGGTTTAGGGCTCGGATTATGGCTATTTGTGTTAGGTTTAGGGCTAGGGTTAGAGAAACGGCTAATGTAAGAACTAGGGTTAAAATTATGGTTAATTTTTGGGTTATGATTAGGGGTTAAACCTCTAGTCTTAGATTTAGTTTTAAGGTTAGGGTTATATTTAGAGCTAGTGTTAGTGTTAGGTTCATAATCGGGATCAGGGTTAGTTTTAGGTTTAGGATTAAGACTCAAAATAATTCTAGAGTTACTGTAAGGGTTCAGTTTAAAGTTAGGGTGGTGTTTAGAGCTAGGATATGAGTCAGAGTCAGGGTTAGTATTAAGGTTAAGGTTAGGACTCAAATTAGGGCTAGGGTTAGGTCTAGGTGTAGTGCTAGGATTTGGTGTAAGTTAAGGTTTATGTTTGGGTTATTGCTCAGTTTTGTTTTACTGCTAGGGTTAGGGTTAGAGCTAGTTTTATGATTAGTGTTAGGGTTAGGGCTAGTGTTAAGGTTAGGCTTAGGCTTAGGCTTAGTGTTAGATTTAGAGTAAGGGTTAGATCTAGGTTAGATATAGGTTTTATATTTAGATATAAAGATTAGGCAAGGGTAATGGCTAGGATTAGGGCTAGGTTTAGGTTACAGAAAGGGATAGGGTTAGAACTAGGGATAGGCTAGTGTGAGATGAAAGTTAGTCTTAGGGCCAAGGTTCGAGTTAGGATTAGGGATAGGGTAAAATTAGGGCTAGAATTAGGGCTAGGTTATTGTTCAGCTTAGGCCTAGCATTAGGGTTACGATTAGGGTTAAGTTTAGGCTAAGGGATGGTGTTATAGCTAGGTTTAGAGATAGGGTGAGGGTTAGAATTAGGGTTATGGTTATGGTTATGGTTATGGTTATTGTTAGGGTTAGGGTTATGAATAAAGCTAGGTTTAGGGCTAAGAGGAGGGATAGGGGTTGTTTTTTGGGTTAGGGCTAGGGTATTGCTCAGTTTTGTTTTAGTCCTAGGTTTAGGGTTAGTGCTAGTTATATTTTTAGCATTAGGGTTAGGGCTAGTGTTAGTGTTAGGCTTAGGCTTAGGCTTAGGGTTAGATTTTGAGTTAGCATTAGATCTAGGGTTAGGGCTAAGCCTAAGGATAAGGCAAGAGTTAGAGCTAGGGTTAAGGTTATGGTAATGGATATGTTTAGAAATAGGGATAGGTCTAGGGTGAGAGTTAGATTTAGTCTTAGGGGTAGGGTTATGGTTAGTTTTATGGATAGGTCTAAATTAGGGCTAGGATTAGGGCTAGGGTTAGTGTTCAGTTTAGGCCTAGCATTAGGACTAGGGTTATAGTTATGTTTAAGGTAAGGGATATTGTTATAGCTTGGTTTAGTGGTAGGATCAGGGTTAGAATTAGAGTTAGGGCTAGGGTTAGGGTTAGGGTATGATTAAGGCTAGGTTTAGGGCTAGGATGAGGGCTAGGTCTTGTTGTAGGGTTAGGTCTAGTATTAGCGCTAGGAATAATGTCAGGTCTAGTGTTATAGTTAGGGGTAGAGTTAGGGTTAGGTTTGTGTCTGGGTCTAGTGTAAGTGTTAGGCTTAGGGTAAGGGTCAGGTTTAGACCTAGGTGTATTTTTAGGGTTACGATCATGTTTAAGGTTTGTTTTAGGACAAGATTTAGAAATAGGGCTCAAATGAGCACTAGGGTTAGAGTTAGGGTAATGGATAGGGTTAGGTTTATGGCTCAGGTTAGGTTTAGGGTAATGGAGAGGTTTCAGGATAGCAATAAGTTTAGGGTTAGACCTAGAGTTAGCATTAGGATTAGAATTATCATAAGGGTAATAGATAAGGTTAGAGCTAGGATTAGGGCTAAATTTATGCTTAAGATTAGGGCTAGATTTAGGGTTAGGGTTTGGGTTAAGGCTAGTAACCCTAGCTTAGGGTAGGGTTAGGGTTAGGTTTAGATTAAGGGTTAGGTTTTGAGCTAGGATTAGTCCTAGGTTGAGGGTTAGGTTTAGTGTTAGGAATAGGTTTAGTGTTATGGTTATGGTCAGGGTTAGGTTTAGGGTTAGGCCTAGGGTTTTCGTTAGGTTTAGGGTTAGTTTTAGAGTAATATATTGGGTTAGATGTAAGGTTAGCTTTAGAGTTAAGTTTAGGTTTAGGGTTAAGTTTAGTTTTAGGGCTGGGTTTACTCATGGGTTTAGGGTAAGGGTTAGAGTTTCAGTTGGGGTTAGGGATAAAGCAAAGTTTAGGTTTAGGGTTAGGTCTAGGGTTAGGTTTATGTTTTGTGTTAGGGTTTCAGTTAGGGTTATGGCTAGGGTTATCATTACAGTTAGGATTAGAGTTATGGTAATGGATAGAGTTAGAGCTAGGGTTAGAGCTAGGGTTAAGGTTAGGATTAGAGCTAGAGTTAGGGTAGGTATAGGGCTAGGTTTATGTTTAGGCTAAGGGTTAGTCTTTGAGCTAGGGTTAGGACTAAGGTGGGGGTTATGGTTATGGTTAGGGTTAGAGCTAGGGTTAGTGTGAGTGTTATGCATAGGGTAGGTTTAGGCCTCAGATTAATGCTACATTTTATGTTAGGTTTAGGCCTCAGATTAATGCTACATTTTATGTTAGGTTTAGGCCCAGGGTTAGAGCTGTGGGTAATGTAAGATCTAGGGTTTTAATTACAGCTAGTTGTAGGGTAAGGGTTATGGCTAGGTCTAGTGTTAAGTTTAGATTTTGGTTTATTGTCAGGTTTAGAGCTAGGTTTAGTGTTAGTGTCAGGATCAATGTTCAGGTTAGAGTTAGTGTTAGGGTGAAAGCCAGAATTAGAACAAGATTAGGTATAGGTGTAGTGTTTGGATTAGGTTAAGGGTTATAGTTAGGGATAGGACTAAGTTTTTGTTTAGGTCTAGGGCTAGAGTTATCCCTAGATATAGGAATAGATTTTGGTTTAGGGCTAGTGATAGTGTTAGGTTTAGGTGTAAGGTTTCTTGTAGGGCTAGTTTCAGGGTTTGGTTTAGGATTAGGGTCAGGTTTATATCTATAATTAGTGTTAGGTTCAGAATAAGGGTGAAGTTTAGAGTTAGGTTTTGGGTTCTGGTTAGAGCTGGAATGAGGGCTAGGGTTAGGATTAGTAATAGGGTTAGTGTTTGGTTTAGGCTAAGGATTAGGATAAGGACTAAGGTTAGCATTATGGATAGGGTTTGGCTTAGGATATGGGATAGGGTTAGAGCTAGGAGTAGGGTTATGTTTAGGGTAATGTTTTGGGCAAGGATTAGGGTTAGGGTTAGGTTAAAATTTAGTGTTAGGTCTTGGATTAGTGCTATTTTTGTGTTAGGGTTAGGGCTAGGATTAGGGCTATGGACAATGTAAGAACTAGTGTTATGATAAGGGTTAGTTTTAGGGTTAGGGTTTGGGCTAGGAATGATGTTAGCATTAGCTTAGGGTTAGGGTGATATTTAGAGCTAGGGTTAGTGTTTGGATAAGAGTCAGGTTCAGGGTTATTTTTAGGCCTAGGACTCGAATTAGAGCTAGGGTTATGGCTAGTTATAGGGGTAGGGTTTGGTATAGAGTAAGGATTAAGGTTAGAGCAATGGCTCAGTTTTGTTTTAGGACTAGGGCTAGGGTTAAGGCTAGTTTTAGGATTAACAATAGTGTTAGCATTAGTGGTATGGTGAGGTTTAGGCTTAAGTTTAGGGTTAGATTTAAAATTATGGTTAGATATAGGGTTAGAGCTATGGCTAGGTTTAGGGCTAAGGTTAGGGCTAGTGTGAGGGTTATGGTAACAGATAAGGTTAGTAATAGAAATTGGGATAGTTTGAGAGTTAGTCTTAGGTCTAGGGTTAGGGGTAAGGTTAGGGTTATGGCTAAATTAGGGCTAGGATTAGCATTTGGGTCCGTGTAGGGTTAGGTCTAGGGTTAATTTTAGTGTTAGTGTTAGTGTTAGGTTTAGAGTTAGTTTTAGGGGAAGTGATGGGGTTATATCTAGGTTTAGGGCTAGGACGAGCTTTAAAATTCAGGATAGAGCTAGGGTAAGGGTAAGGGTTAGGATTAAAGCTAGGTTTAGGATAAGATGAGAGCTAGGATTTGTGTTACGGTTAGGGCTAGGATTAGGGCTAGGGCTAATGTTAGGTCTAGGGTTATGGTTAGGGATAGTTTTAGGGTTATGTTTATGGCTAGGTTTAGTGTAGGGGTTATGTTTTGAGCTAGGTATATTATTAAATTCAGAGTCTGGTTAGGGTTTGGTTTAGGTTAAGGTTTATGTTTAGGGGTTGAATTAGCATTAGGGTTAATAACTGGCTTTACAATTAGGGCTAGTTTTATGTTTAGGGTTAGGGTGAGGTTTAGGGTTAGAATAATGGATAGGGTTTGGTTTAGGATTCAAGTTAGGTTTAGAGTAATGTATAAGGTTATTTTTATGGATAGGGTTTGGGTTTGACCTAAGGTTAGCATTTGGTTTAAGCTTATGTTTGGGATAATGCATAGGGTTAGTGCTAGTATTAGGGCTTGGGTTAAGCTTAGGATTAGGGCTAGAGTTAGGGTTAGGCATAGGGTTAGTGTTAGGGCTAGGGTTATGCTTAGGGTAAGTGTTAGGGGTTGAGCTAGGGTTACAGCTAATGTGAGGGTTAAGATTAGAATCAGGGCTATGGTTAGGGTATGGTTAGAATTAGCATTAGGTTCAGGATTATGTTTAAGGTAATGGATAAAGTTAGATCTAAGACTTGGGCTATGGTTACAATTAGGATTAGGGCTAGTGTTAGGTTTAGAGTTAGGGCTAGGTTTATGTTTAAGGTAAAGTTTAAAGTTTGAGATAGGGTTAGGGCTAGGGCAAGTGTTAGGGTTAGGGTTTGGGTTAGATTTTTGGTTAGGGTTATGCTTAGGGCTAGGGTTAGGGATAGGTATTGTGTGAGATTTATGGCTAGCATTAGGGCTATGGGTAATGAAAGAGCCTGGTTTATGCTTATGGCTAGTTTTAGAGTTAGGGTTATGGATAGTTCTATAGTTAGGGTTAGTATTTGGGTCAAGATAAAATATAGAGCTAGGGTTTGTGTTAGGATAAGGGTCAGTTTCAGGTTAGCATTGGGTTTAGGGTTAGGGCCAGAATTAGAACTAGGGTTAGGTCTACGGGTAGGGTTAATCTTTGCATTAGGTTAATGGTTATAATTAGGGCTAGGGCTAGAATTTATAGAGTTATGGCTATATTTAGGATTAAGTTTAGGTCTAGTGCTTGTATTATGGTTAGGTTAGGTATAGGTTTACCAGTAGGGCTAGTGTTAGGGTTTGGTTTAGATTTAGGTTCAGGCTTAGACCTAGGGTCAGTTTTAGGGCCAGAATAAGGGTCAGGGTTAGGCTTAGGCTTTGGGACAGTGTTACAGATAGAATGAGGCCTAGAGTTAGGACTAGTAATAAAGTTAGGGTTTTGGGTAGGCTAAGGATTAGGGTTAGAACTAGGGTAGCTTTAGGGTGAGGGTTTGGCTTAGGGTAAGGGATAGGGTTAGAGCTAGGTTTAGGGTTAGGGCTAGAGTTAGATTTAGGGTTTGGGTTAAAGGTAGGGTTAGGGCTCAGATTAGGGTTAGGTTTTGTGTTAGTGTTCAGGCTATGGCTAATGTAATAACTGGCTTTAAATTCAGGCTAGTTTAATGGTTAGGGTTAGGGCTAAATCTAGTGTTTGGGTTACATTTAGGGTTAAGGTGATGTTTAGAGCAAGGGTGAGTTTTAGGGTCAGAGTGAGGGTCAGTATTATTTGTAGGGATAGGGTTACGATTAGGTGTAGTGTTAGGATTTGGTTAAGAGTTAGGATTAGGGTTATAGCTCAGTTTTGTTTGAGGGCTGTGGCTAGGGTTAGGCCTAGTTTTCAAATTAGCATTAGCATTAGGGCTAGTGTTAGGCTGAGGTTTAGTTTTAGGGTTAGGGTTAGATCTAGAGTTAGGGTTAGATCTAGGTTTAGGGCTGGGACTAAGTTTAGGGATAGGTTTGAGATAGGGTTAGGGCAAGGCTTTGGGTTATGGTAAGGGAAAAGTTTAGAACTAGTGATAGGGCTATGGTGAGAGTTAGAGTTAGTCTTAGGGCTAGGGATATGATTAGGTTTAGGGTTAGGGCTAAATTAGGGCTAGGATTAGAGTTAGGGTTAGCATTAGGGCTAGGCCTTTGTTTAGGGCTATGGTTAGTATTAGGGTTAGGGTATAGTTTAATGTTATAGCTAGGTTTAGGGTTAGGGCTAATGTTAGAATTAGGGTTAGGATTAAGGATAAGTTTACATCCAGGATTAGGGCTATGGTTTTTGTTAGGCATAGGGCAGCATTAGAGCTAGGGCTAATGTCAGGTCTAGAGTTATGGTTAGAGATAGTTTTAGGGTTAGGTTTATGGCTATGTATAGTGAAAGGTTTAGGTTATTATTTAATAATACTCCTAGCTATAAAACTGACCCTAACCCTCAGTTTTAGAGCTAGGGGTATTATTAAAGTCAGAGAGAGGTTCAGGGTTTGTTTAGGTTGAGGTTTAGGGTTAGGGCTCAAATTGGTTTTAGACCTAGGGGTATTATTAAAGTCAGAGACAGGGTCAGGTTTTGTTTAGGTTGAGGTTTAGGGTTAGGGCTCAAATTAGTTTTAGGGTTAGATTTAGGGTTAGTGTAATGGATATGGTTAGGTATAGGGTTCAGGTTAGGTTTAAGGTAATGGATAGGGTTAAGGTTATCCTAGGGTAAGCATTAGGGATAGAGGTAGGATTAAGCTAATGGATAGGAATAGAGCTAGATTTAGGGTTAGGGTTATGGATAGAATTAAGGCTAGGGTTTTGATTAGGTTTAGGGTTAGGGTTAGGGTTCAAGCTAGGTTTAGGGCTCAGATTAGGGTTAAGTTTTAGATTAGCTTAGGGCTAGGCTTAGGGCTATGGCTAATGTAAGAACTAGGGTTATGTTTAGGGCTAGTTTTATGATTAGGGTTAGGGCTAGGTCTAGTATTAGTGTTAGGTTAAGCTAAGGGTGATGATTTGAGATGGAGTTATTGTAAGGATCAGAGTCAGGGTCAGTGTTAGTTTTAGAGTTAGGAATAACACTCGAATTAGAGATAGCGTTAAGGCTAGGTGTACAGTTGAGTGTTGTGTTAAGGTTAGGGCAAGAATTAGGACTAGGGCTAATGTCAGGTATAGGGTTACAGTTAGGTTATGATTAGCGTTAGGGCTATGGCTTGGTTTTGTTTTAGGTCTAGGGCTTGGGTCAGGGCTAATTTTAGGATTAGTGATAGTGTTTGGGCTAGTGGTCTGGTGAGGTTTAGGCTTAGGGTTAGGGTTAGATTTAGAGTTATGGTTAGATCTAGGGTTAGGGCTAGCATTAGGGCTAAGGTTAGGGCTAGTGTTAGGATTATGGTAACAGATAAGATTAGTATTAGATATAGGTCTAGGGCGAGAGTTAAAGCTAGTCTTAGGACTAGGGTTAAAGTTAGAGTTACAGTTAGCGATAAATTAGGGCTAGGATTAGAGCTAGGGTTAGTGTTAGGGTTAGGCCTAGGGTTAGGGCTTGGGTTAAGGTTAGTGATAGTGTTAGGGTTAGGGAAAGGGATGTGGTTATACCTAGGTTCAGAACTAAGGTGAGGGTTGAAATTAGGGATTGGGCTAGGGTTAGAATTCAGGTTAGGATTAAGGCTAGGGTGAGGTCTAGGGTTTGTGTTAGGTTTAGGGAAGTATTAGGTAGAGGGGCTAATGTCGTGTATAGGATTAGGTTAGGGATACTGTTAGGGTTAGTTTTATGGCTAGGTCTAGTGTAAGGGTTGGGTTTAGGGTTAGGGTCAAGTTTAGAGCTAGGTGTATTATTAGAGTCAGTGTCTCCATTAGAGTTTGGTTTATGTTATGGTTTAGGCTTAGGGCTCAAATTAGCATTACGGTTAGGTTTAGGGTTATAGTAATTGATAGGTTTAGATTTAGTTTTCAGATTAGGTTTAGGTAATGGATAGGGTTTGTGTTAACAATAGGTTTAGAATTAGGCCTAGGGTTAGCATTTGGGTTAGGCTCATGTTTAGGTTAATGGATAGGTTTAGGTCTAAGTTTATGGTTGGGATTATGGAAGGGGTTAGGGTTAGGATTAGGTTTATTCCTAGGGTTAGTGTTAGGTTTAGGTTTAGGGTACATGTTAGGGTTTGAGCTATGGTTAGGGATAGGGCAAGTGTTAGGGTTAGTGTCAGGTCTAGGTTTAGGATTAGTGTTAAGTTTAGGGCTAGGGTTAGCATTAGGTTTAGGGTTATGTTTAGGGTAATGGATAGAGTTAGAGGTAGGGTTTGGCCTTGGTTATGGTTAGGATTAGGACTAGGCTTAGGGTTCGGGTTAGGGTTAGGGCTAGGGTTATGTTTATGGTAAGAATTAGTGTTTGAGCTAGGGTTTGGGCTAAGGCGAGAGTTAGGGTTAAGGTTAGGTTTAGGGTTAGGTTAGGGTTACACTTAGGGCTAGGGTCAAGGCTAAAATTAGGGCTATGTTTTGTGTGAGGTTTAGGGCTAGCATTAAGTCTATGGGTAATTTAAGAGTGAGGGTTAGGGTTATGGTTATGTCTAGTGTTAGGGTTATGGCTAGATTTTGGGATAGCATAAATTTTAGAGCTAGGGTTTTGTTAGGAGAAGGGTCTTTGTTTGTGTTAGGGTTAGGTTTATTGTTGGTTCCACAATTAGAGCTAGTGTTAGGTCTAGGGGTAGGTTAGTGTTTGGGTTAGGTTAAGGGTTATGGCTAGGTTTTACTTTGGGGATAGTGCTAGAGATATAGCTAGATTTAGGATTACACTTTTGTCTAGGTCAAGTGTTAAGGTTAGGTTTAGGTATAGGGTTACCCATAGGGCTAGTGTTAGGGTTCGGTTTAGGGTTAGGGTCAGGTTTCAACCTAGGATTAGAGTTAGGTTCAGAATAATGGTCAGGGTTAGGGTTAGAGTTTGGGTTAGGGTTAGAGCTAGAATGAGGGCTAGGGTTAGGATCAGTATTAGAGTTATGGTTTGGGGTATGCTAAGGATTATGGTTAGGACTAGGATAGCATTAGGTTGAGGGTTTGGCTTAGGGTAAGGGATAAGTTTAGAGCTAGGATTAGAGCTAGTGTTAGGGTTAGGGATAGGGCTAGGCTTAAGGTTAGGGTTAGGTTTAAAGCTAGGTTTAGTTCTCAGATTAGGGCTAGATTTTCTGTTATTACAGGGCTATGGCTAATGTAAGAATTGGCATTATGATTAGTGCTAGTTTTAGGGTTAGAGTTAGGGTTAGGTCTAGTGTTTGGTTTAGAATTAGGGTTAGGGTGATGTTTAGAGCTAGGGTTAGTGATAGGGTGTGAATCAGGGTCATGGTAAGTTCTAGAGTTAGGGTTAAAACTCAAATTAGGGCTAGTTTAAGGCTAGATATAAGCTTAGGGTTTGGTTCAGATTAAGGCTTAGGGTTAAGCTTATGACTCGGTTTGTTCGAGTTCTAGGGCTAGGGTTAGGTCTGGTTTTCCAATTAGCATTAGGGTTAAGGCTAGTGTTAGGGTGAGGTTTAGGCTTAGGTTTAGGGTTTGCTTTAGAGTTAGGGTTTGGTCTAGGTTTAGAGCTAGGGTGAACTTTGGGCTAGTTTTGGGGTTAGGTTTAGGGCTAGGGTTTGGGTTATGGTAAGGGATAGGTTTAGAACTAGGGTTAGTGCTAGGGTGAGAGTTAGGCATAGGGTTAGGGTGAGGGTTAAATTAGTTCTGGGATTAGTGCTAGGGTTAGTGTTAGGACTAGGCCTAGGTTTAGGGCTAGGTTTAGGGTTAGGATTAGTGTAAGGTATGATGTTATAACTAGGTTTAGGCGAGGGTCAAAATATGGTTAGGGCTAGGGTTAGGGTTAGGATGAGAATTATGCCTAGGTTTAGGGCTAGGATTATGGCTAGGTTTTGTGTTAGGGTTAGGGTTATGATTAGTGGTTGGGGTAATTTCAGGTGTAGGTTTATGATTAGGGTTAGTTTTGGTTTAGGTTTATGGCTAGTTCTAGTGTAAGGGTTAGGTTGAGGGTTAGGGTCAGGTTTAGAGATAGGATTATTATTAGGGTCACAGTCAGGTTAAGTTTTGTGTTAGGTTAAGGTTTAGGGTCAGGGTTCTCATTAGCATTAGGGTTAGGGTTAATGTTAAGGTAATGTTTATGGTTAGGTTTAGGGTTCAGTTTAGGTTTAGGGTATGGATAAAGTTAGGGTTACAGATAGGGTAGGCTTATCCTAGGATTAGCATTAGGGTTAGGGTTAGGGTAATGGATTGGGTTACAGCTAGGGTTAGGGCTAGAATTATGGTTAGGATTAAGGCTAGGGTTAAGTTTAGGGTTAGGGCAAGTTTTAGTGTTAGGGTTAGGTTTAGGGTAATGGTTAGGGCTATGATTAGGATTAGGGTTAAAACGAGGTGTAGGGCTCGGATTAGGGATAGGTTTTGGGTTAGGTTAGGGCTAGGATTAGGGCTACAGCTAATGTAAGAACTAGAGTAATGATTAGGGCTACTTTTAGAGTTATGATTAGGGATATGTCTAGTTTTAGCGTTAGGTATACTTTTAGGATGATGTTAGAGCCAGGGTTAGTTTTAGGGTCAGAGTCAGGGTCAAGGTTAGTTTTAGGGTTAGGGTAGGACTGGAATTAGGGATAAAATTAGGTTAGGTGTAGGGTTAGGTTTTGGTTTAGGTTAAGGGTTAGGGTTAGTGCTATGGCTCTTTTTGTTAGGACTAGGTTAGGGCTAGTTTTAGGATTAGTGTTAGGGCTAGTGTTAGTGTGAGATTTAGGCTTAGAGTTAGGGTTAGATTTATAGTTATGGTTTAATCTAGATTAGGGTTAGGTCTAGTGTTAGGGCTAAGGTTAGGGCAAGTGTTAGGGTTATGGTAAGGGATAGGGTTAGATCTAGGAATAGGGCTAGGGCGACAGATTTAGTCTTAGTGCTAGTGTTAGGGTTAGAGTTAAGGCTAAATTAGGGCTAGGAGCAGGTCTCGGATTAGTGTAAGGATTAAGTATAGGGTGAGAGTTAGGATTAGATTTAGGGGAAATGATGGGGTAATAGCAAGATTCAGAACTAGGGCGAGGGATAAAATTAGGGATAGGGTTAGAGTTAGGTTTCGGGTTAGGATCAGGCTAGGTTTTGGGTAGGATGAGGGCTTACATTTGTGTTAGGGTTATGGCAATAATTAGGGCTAGGGCTAATATCAGGTCTAGAGTTATGGTTAGGGATAGTTTTAGGGTAAGGTTTATATCTAGGTCTAGTGTCAGAGTTAGGTTTAGGGTAAGGTTCAGGTTTGGAGCTAGGGGTATTATAATGGTCAGCGTCAGTTTTTGGGTTTGGGTTAGGTTGATGTTTAGGGTTAGGGCTCAAATTAGCATTAGATTTAGAGTTAGTTTTAGGGTAAATAATAGGGTTAGGTTTAAGCTTCAGGTTAGTTTTAGGGTTCAGGTTAGGTTTAGGTTAATGAATAGGTTTAGAGTTAGGTCTAGGGTTACCATTAGGTTTATGGTTATCATTAGGGTAATGGATAGAGTTAGAGCTAGGGTTAGGGCTAAGATTATGTTTAGGATTAGGCTTAGAGTTAGGGTTAGTGTTAGGGTTTAGGCTGGGGTTAGGTTTAGGGTATTAGTTAGTGTTTGAGCTAGGGTTAGTGCTAAAGCCAGGGTTAGGTTTAGGGTTATGTCTAGAATTAGGGTTAGTATTAGGGTTAGGGCTAGGGTTATCATTAGGGTAAGGATAGTGGACACAGTTAGATCTTAGGTTAGGATTAAGGATAGGTTTGGGTTTAGGACCAGGATTATTGCTAGGTTTTGTGTAAATGTTAGGGTTTGAGCTAGGATTAGGACTACAGTAAGGGTTAGGTTTATGGTTAGGTCTAGATTTAGGTATTCAGTTAGGTTTAGAGTAGGTTTAGGGTAAGGGCTGGGGTTACCATGAGGTTTATGGTTAGGGTTAGCATAATGGGTGCTGTTAGAGCTAGGGTTAAGTCTAGGGTTATATTTAGGTTTATGGCTAGGGTTAGCTTTTGGGTTAGGGTTCAGGTTTGATCTAGGATTAGGTTAAGGGTAAGGCTCAAGGATTGAGTAAATGTTAGGGCTAGGTTGAGGTTTCAGGTGAGAATCAGGTCTAGGGATAGAGTTAAGGTTAGGGTTATGGCTAGGTTTAGTATTAGGTTTAGGGTTATGGTTAGGGTAATGAATAGAGTTTGAGCTAGGGTTTGGGCTATGATTATGGTTAAGATTAGGGCTAGGATTAGGGTTAGGGTTTGGCCTAGTTTTATATTTAGGTTAAGGGTTAGGGTTTGAGCTAGAGTTAGGGCTAATGCTAGGTTAAGGGTTAGGTTCAGCGTTACGTCTAGTGATAGAAATAAGGTAGGTTTAGGGTTAGGGTTCTAGTTAGGGCTAGGGTTATCATTAGGGTTAGAATAAGGGTTAGGGTTAATGGATATGGTTAGATGTAGGTTTAGGTTTAGGGTTAGGGTTAGATTTAGTTTTAGGTTTAGTGTGAAGGCTATGGTTATGTTTAGGTTTATTTTACAGGTTTCGGTTTGATCTAGGGTTAGGGCTGTGGCAAGTGTTAGGTCTAGGGTTAGGTATAGGGTTAATTTTCCAGTTAGGGTTAGGGTTAGGGTTACTGCTAGGGTTATCAATAGGGTTAGGTTTAGAGTTAGGGTAATGTGTAGGTTTAGAGCTAGTTTTAGGGATAGGGTTAAGTTTAGGGTTAGGGCTAGGGTTAGTGTTAGAGTTAGACATAGATCTAAGTTTATATTTAAGGTAAGAGTTAGGCTTTGAGTAAGGTTTAGGACTAAGGCTAGGGTTACGGTTAGGATTAGGGCTAGGGTTAGGGTTAGGGTTACACTTAGGGCTTGTTTTAGGCATAGGATTCACTCTAGGTTTTGTGTTAGGTTAAGGCATAGGGTTAGGATTATGGGTAATGTAAGGGCTAGGATTATGATTAAGGGTAGTTGTAGGGTTAGGGTTATGCCTAGGTCTAGTGTTAGATTTAGGTTCTTGGTTAGGGTCAGGTTTAGAGATAGCTTAGTGTTAAATGCAGGGTCAGTGTTCAGATTAGAGTTAGAGTTTAGGTTAAAGCCAGAATTAGGACTAGGTTTATGTCTAGGGGTAGGGTTAGTCTTTGCATTAGGTTAAGGGTTATTCTTAGGGCTAGCACTAGCTTTTTGTTTAGGTCTAGGGCTAGAGTTAAGGCTAGATTTAGGATTAAGTTTAGGTCTAGGGCTAGTGGTAGGGCCAGGTTTAGGTATAAGCTTACTGGTTGGGCTAGTGTTATGGTTTGGTTTTAGGTTAGGGTCAGGTTTAGACCTAGGGTTAGTGTTATTGTCAGAATAAGGGTAAGGGCTAGGGTAGGGTTTGGGATAGGGTTATAGCTAGAATGAGGGCTAGGGTTAACACCATTTATAGGGTTAGGGTTTTGATTAGCCTAAGGATTAGGGATAGGTCTAGGGTTACCATTAGGGTTAGAGTTTTGCTTATGGTTAGGGATAGGTTTAGAGCTAGTGTTAGGGGTAGGGTTAGGGTAAGTGTAAGGTATGATGTTACAGCTAGGTTTAGGGCTAGCATGAGGGCAAAATTAGGGTTAGGGATAGGGTTAAGTGTAGGGTTAGCATTAAAGCTAGTGTTAGGCCTAGGATTAGGGCTAGGGATTGTGTTAGAGTTAGGCTAGCATTAGGGCTAGAGCTAGTGTCAGGTATAGGGTTATGGTTATGGATAGTTTTATGGCTAGGCATAGTATAAGTGTTAGGATGAGGGTTAGGGTCATGTTTAGAGGGAGTGATATTATGGTCAGGGTCAGCATTAGGGTTTGGTTTAGGTTAAGGTTTAGGATTAGGACTCGGGTTAGCATTAGGGTTAAGGGTAGAGTTAGGTAATGATATATTTAGGGTTAGGGTTCAGGTCAGGTTTAGGGTAATGGATAGGTTAGGGTTAGGGATAGTGCTAGGTTAGCATTATGGTTAGGGTTAGGGTTAGGGATAGGTCTAGGTCCCCACAGAGAAATGATTGAGTGTGTGAAGTTTCAAGCAGGTAATGGATAGGGTTATAGGTAGGGTTAGGGCTAGTGTTGTGGTTAGGGTTTTGGCTAGGGTTAGGGTTAGGTTTAGGGTTAATGAAAGGATTAAAGTTAGGGTTAGGTTTAGGGTAAGGTTTAGGGCTAGGTTTAGGGTTAAAGTTAGGGTTAAAGCTATGGTTGGCTCTTGGATTAGGGCTAGGTTTTGGTTATATTAGGGCTCTTTTTAGGGAAACGGCTAGTGTAAGAACTAGGGTTACAATTAGGCTTGGTTTTAGGGTTACATTTAGGACTAAGTCTAGTTTTACGATTAGGTTTAGGTTGAGGGTGATGTTTTGAACTAGGGTGAGTGTTAGGGTCAGAGTCAGGGTCAGAGTTTATTTTAGTGTTAGGGATAGGACTCGAATTAGGGGTAGGCTTGGCCAGATGTAGGGTTAGGATTTGGTTTAGGTTAAGGGTTAGGGTTAGTTCTATGTCTCAGTTGTGTTTTAGGGCTAAGGTTAAAGTTAAGGGTAGTTTTATGATTAGCATTATTGTTATTGCTACGGATAAGGTGAGTTTAGGCCTAGGGGTAGATTTAGAGTTATGATTAATTATAGGGTTAGGGCTATGGCTAGGGTTTGAGCTAAGGTTAGGGCTAGTGTTTGGGTTATGGTAAGGGAGAATTTTACAACTAGGAATAGGTCTAGCACAAGAGTTAGAGTTAGTCTTAGGGCTAGGGTTAGGGTTAGGGTTAGGAATAAATTAGGGCTAAGAATAGGTCTAGGGTTGGTGTTAGGCTTAGGCCTAGGATTAGGACTATGTTTATGGTTGGGTTTAGGGTTAGTTTTTGGGGAAAGGATGCCTGTTTGATTTCCACCTCTATTTCCATTTACCCATAGGGGTCAAAATCAAGTGAAAGCTTAAAATACAAAGTGTTCATGATAGCGAACCATTGAATTGAGAAGAGCATACCTTGGGAGAATACTAAGGATAGATTAAAGATGACTCCTCACCAGTATCAAAGAAATTTGAAAAAAAAAAAAAAACTAACTCTCACACTAAAATTACTTCTAACCCTCGCCCTAGCCCTAACCCTAAACCTAACCTTAACCCTAAAATGATTAGAGAACCAGTGATCCTAGAATTCCAGCACTTGGGGATCCCTGTGGGGCAAGCTAAGTGATGAATCCTACACAACATCCAACAAATCTGACAAAATAATTATGGGAGGTATTTCAGTACATGCATATTTTCCTGTTTTATATTGTACGGCTCTTAGATAAAGTTGTTTTTGCATGCTTAAGCTTAGGTCTACTTTCACAAGGAACATACCAGAGTCCCCACAGAGAACTGATTGAGTGTGTGAAGTTTCAAGCAGCTAGCACAAACCCTGTTTGATTTTCAGCTCCATTAACTTACCCGTATAGGTAAAAATGAATTAAAATCTTAAATACAAAATGCTCCTGACAGCGAACCTGTGGTGGGAGAAGGCCTAAACCTGTGGATCAGAGTAAATCTAGCTAAAAGATAAATCCTGCCAAGTGTCAAAGAATTTTGAATAAAACTTACTCTAATCCTAACACTAGCTCTAACCCTAGCTCTTTCCCTAACCCTAACTTTTTTATGGAATCTTTGATTTTAGAAGTTCCAAACATGGGCAGCCTAGTGGGGAAAGCTAAGGTATGAAGCCTACACTGTATCAAAGAAATCTGACCAAATAGTTGATGGAATATATCAGTACATGCATAATTCCCTGTTACCTCCTAAAGGACTCTTGGATAAAGTTGTTTTTACCTGCTTCAGCTTAGGCCTACTGTCACAAGAACAAACAAGAGATTGCCCACAACTTAGGCCTACTGTCACAAAGAACAAACCAGAGAGTTCCAACAAAGAACTGATTCAGTGTTTGAAGTTTCAAGCAGCTAGCAACAACCTGGTTTGATTTCAACCTCCATTTTCATTTACCTATATAGGTCAATATGAAGTGAAACCTTAAAATACAGAGTTTCCCTGATAGCGAACCATTGAAATGAGAAGGTCAAAACCTGGGGAGCATTTTGAGGCTAGGTAAAAGATGACTCCTTCCAAGTATCAAAGAAATTTGAACAAAACTAACTCTCACTCTAACACTACATTTAATCCTAGCCCTAACACTATACCTAACACTAACCCTAACCTGATTAGAGAACCATTGATTCTTGAAGTCCCACACTTGGAGAGCTTTGTGGGGAAAGCTAAATGATGAATCCTATGCAGTATCAAACAAATTTTGCCAAATAATTATGGGAGGAATTTCAGTGCATGCATATTCCCTGCTTTCTCCTAAAGGGCTCTCAGATAAAGTTGTTTTTGCATGCTTCAGCTTATGCCTACACTCACAAGGAACATACCAGAGTGTCCCCACAAATAATTGAGGGTGTGTGTGCAGTTTTAAGTAGCTAGGATAAAACCTGTTTGATTTCCAGGTTCATTTCCATTTACTCGTATAGGTCAAAATGAAGTAAAATGAAAATACTAACTGTTCCTGAAACCAAACAGTTGAACCAAAAAGCCTAAACCTGGGGAACAGAGTAAGGTTAGTTAAAGATGAATACTGGATTGTATCAAAGAAATTTGAATAAAGTAACTCTAACCCAAACACTACCTCTAAACTGAGCCCTAATCCTGACCCTAAACATTAACATAGCCCTATCCATAACCCTAATTTTAACCCTAATTTTAACTGTAACCAATGCCCAAACCCTAGATCTAATTATATCCATTACCATAACTCTAAACATAACCCTAATGCTAAACATAGCCCTAATCCTAACCTTTACCCTAAACCTGCTCTAACCCTAACCCTCACCCTAGCCCTCAATCTACCTCAAATCATAACACTTACCCTAAATGTAACCATAACCCTACGCCTAACCATAACCCTAACCCTAACCCTAACACTAGACCTAATCCTAACCATAAACCTAGCCCCAAACCTAGCTGTAACCTTGTCCTTTACCCTAAACATAAGCCTAACCCAAATACTAACAATAGGGCTAAATCTAACTGTATAGCTATCCCTAATGCTATTCAAAACCCTAAACCTAACCTGAACCCTAAACCTAACCATATCAATTACCCTAAACCTAATACTAATTTGAGCCTTCACCCTAAATCTTTTTTTTAAATTTTTTTTTAATTTTTTTTAATTTTTTATTGTTGGCTGTTCAAAACATTACATAGTTCTTCATATATCATATTTCACACTTTGATTCAAGTGGGTTATGACCTCCCATTTTTACCCCATATACAGATTGCAGAATCACATCAGTTACACATCCATTGATTTACATATTGCCATACTAGTGTCTGTTGTGTTCTGCTGCCTTTCCTATCCTCTACTATCCCCCCACCCCTCCCCTCCCCTCTTCTCTCTCTGCCCCCTCTACTGACATTCATTTGTCCCCCTTGTATTATTTGTCCCTTTCCCCTCACTTCCTCTTGTATGTACTTTTGTATAACTCTGAGGGTCTCCTTCCATTTCCATGCAATTTCCCTTCTCTCTCCCTTTCCCTCCCACCTCTCATCCCTGTTTAATGTTAATCTTCTT